>NC_067150.1:5899873-6199873 GCF_903995435.1 Acomys russatus | reverse complement strand
TTCTTGATAAATGATATATTCTAATGGGATTTTAAAGGCTTTACTATATCCTACAGTTAAATAATTCTTAAATGCCAGAATTTGTACTAAAGCCAAATCCAAAAATGGGTCATATTGTAAAACAAATTAGAAAACTCAATTTCTAAAGAAAAGCAGCATAGAGTCTCTCCTAAGGCAGGTTGTTTAATAAGTTGGACATTTGTTTGAGAGAGGCCTGAAATATGCTCAACATATGGATGCTTAGAGCCTCTCTCCCTCTCTCTCTCTCTCTCTCTCTCTCTCTCTCTCTCTCTCTCTCTCTCTCTCTCTCTCTCTCTCTCTCTCTCTCTCTTTCCTTCTGCATGGGATGCAACAGGTCAAACCATTTCTATTGTCAAGTCCTTATTTTCTCCAACCTCCCCATGTTTGTCTTGTTTCCACTCACCAAAGTAAATAACTTTAAAAGGAGGTTTTTTTAAAAGGAATGTCTCAGGGAGGAAGTGCTCTCTCTTTTTCTCTCTCTGTCTCTTTTTCCCTCTGGTGTCTCTATATCTGTCTCTCTCTGTATCTCTTTCTTTCTCTCCATCTCTCTCTGTCTCTCTCTCTCTCTCTCTCTCTCTCTCTCTCTCTCTCTCTCTCTCTCTCTCTCTCTCTCTCTCTCTCTCTCTCGTGCTTGATATTCTTTCTGTGAATTATGGTGATGGAGGGGAAATATTATGAGGAAATATGCCAATACTTAAAACTCATTTGCCACACATGAAAATGAAATGACTTAGGGGACATTTTGGCCTATTTGAACTCCTCCTTAGCAACATAAGAAGCAGGTTGTCACTGCCAACATGAACTCTATATGCTTCCAGCAGGATCTATCCACATGGGGAGACTCTCACTGTGTATAGTGAACTTTAACCAGATGTCCCTCATAAACCGTTGATGACTGGATTCTGCAATAGTGCTCTCACAACTCCATTCTGTCTCGTGATCTCATGGCCTTTGGATTTGCTCTTTCCTAGACCAGGAGCATCCCTTGTAACTTCCACAACATCTGCCATTCATTTCTCCCTTAACGAGACCATCTTGGACTATTGCATATAACTTATATCCACTAGTCTGTGTTCAAAAACATATATGCATTTCCCTATCTTTAATGAAATTTTGAATTATTTATACTTAGGGTTTTTTTAAATTTAGAAATGAGTTTTGGTCATTTAGGGACCCAGAGGAAAACAACTCAAATAGTTAAAAAAAAAAAACTCAGGAATGGGTCAAGTTGCAGATCTCTAAATATCATAACGGGAACCAAAAAGGGAAAGCAAAGTGGAGTGTTTGTAGATCAGGAGTAATGAGAAATCATTTTTGCTCACAAGAAAATAGAGAGCTCATGGCACCAGAACCATGAAGAGATGAATATGAACATATATCAGAGACTGGGCAGTGGGGAGAGAGTTGCTCAGGCCAGGACAAGAACATGGGTAAAGGAAACCTCAGGGAATTTACATACTTCTTTCTACTTCTTATCAATTCTATCTCCTCTCGTGGCTCCCATGAAGCTAAGGAGAAATCCCCCCACTAAGTTAGCTTGCACGGCAGAGGATGTAGTCATCAGCAGAAGTTTAGAGGAAAGATAGTGGCAGGCAAGGAAAGCAGACAATAGTTCAGTGTCCATATTGAGGCCATAAGCCTTGTGAGAACAGGGCTTGTAACAACACTCCCTATATGCTCATCGCAATTGCCTCCCCTAGTATGCACCAGTGGACAGTACTCGGGAAATAACGTTGATGGAATCAATTACCTTTGATACCAAGTCCACTTATGTCAACTACTTATTAATACATGACTTCTTTAGACTATACCCTAGAGTGTACCTATATTCTGTAGCGCATCTGTGGCTCTCTGACCACCTATCTTAGTGCAAGTGTAGAATCATTCTCTCATCTTGTCCATCCCCTGTCTGTTTTTGCCTCCATTGGTTTTCTCATTGTTTTAGATTTACTCTTTCTGTATCTCTTCTTGACTATATAAGAATGTTTTTAATATATTTTATTAATTTATTCATATTATATCTCAATTGTTATCCCATCCCTGGTATACCCCCCATTCCTCCCTCCCTCCCACTTCCCCCCTAGTCCCCTCCCCTATGTCTGTGACTGAGGGGGGCCTCCTCCCCCTGTATATGCTCATAGGGTATCGAGTTTCTTCTTGGTGACTTGTTATCCTTCCTCTGAGTGCCACCAGGCCTCCCCATCAAGGGGACGTGGTCAGAAATGGGGCACCAGAGTTTGTATGAACGTCAGACCTCACTCTCCATTCAACGGTGGAGAATGTCCTGTCCATAGGCTAGGTCTGGGTAGAGGCTGGAAGTTTACTGCCTATATTGTCATTGGCTGGTGCCATAGTTTGAGCAGGACCCCAGAATCCAGATCTACCCATCATAATGTTCTTCTTGTAGGTTTCCAGGACCCTCTGGATCCTTCTATTTTCCCCATTCTCCCATGATTCTCTCACGTAAAGTCTCAATAGGATGTCCTCCCCTCTGACCCACTTTCCTGGTACGTAAAGTTTTTCATAGGACATACCCCTTGGACTAGTGTCTCGATATAAATCAGTATATACCATTTGTCTCTTTTTTCTTCTGAGTGAACTCCCTCATTATGATAATTTCTAGTTCAATCCATTTGTCCACAAATTTTGGGAATTCTTTGTTTTTAATAGCTGAGTAGTATTCCATAGTGTAAATGTACCACAGAACCCTATTTGTCACCATGCACAAAACTTAAGTCCAACTGGATTAAAGACCTCAACATAAAACCAGAGACATTAAATCGGTTAAAGGAAAAAATGTGGAAGAGCCTGGAACACATTGGCACAGGAGAAAACTTCCTGAACAGAACACCAACAGCCCAGTCTTACAGTCAACAATTAGTAAATGGGACCTCATGAGGCTGAGAAGCTTCTGTAAGGCAGGAGACACTGTCAACAGAACAAAGCGACAGCCAACAGACTGGGAAAAGATCTTCACTAACCCTACATCTGACAAAGGTCTAATATCCAAAATATATAAAGAATTCAAGAAATTAAACACCACCAAACCAAATAACCCAATTGATTGAAAAATGGGGCTCAGAACTAAACAGAGAATTCTCAACAGAGGAATATCAAATGGCTGAGAAACACTTAAAGAAATGCTCGTCCTCGTTAGTCATCAGAGAAATGCAAATCTTACACCCATCGGAATGGCTAAGATAAAAAACTAAAGTGACACCACATGCTGGCGAGGATGTGGAGGGAGAGGAACACTCCTTCATTGCTGCTGGGAATGCAAACTAGTACAGCCACTTTGGAAATCTATCTGGTGCTATCTAAGAAAAATGGGAATAGAGCTTCCGCAAGACCCAGCTATTCCACTCCTTGGAATATACCCAGAAAATGCTCTCCCACACAACAGGGACATATGCTCAACCATGTTCATAGCTGCCTTATTCATGATAGCCAGAACATGGAAACAGCCTAAGTGTCCCTCAGTAGAAGAATGGATAAAGAGACTATATAAGAATGTTTAAGGCTGGGTGTGGTGGCACATGCCTTTAATCCCAGCACTTAGGAGGCAAAGGCAGGTAGATTGCTGTGAGTTTGAGGCCAGCTGGTCTCCAAAGTGAGTCCAGGACAGCCAAGGTAACATAGGAAAACCCTGTATCGAAACGAAAAAAAAAAAAAAAAAAAAAAAAAAAAAAAAGAAAGAAAGAAAGAAAGAAAGAAAGAAAGAAAAAGAAAAAAAAATGTTTACTATGCAACCTCATGGTTGGTAAGCACAGGCTCAATGCTCCACAGCAAATCTTTATAATCAACTTGTATTCAAACCTTTACTTTTCTTCCCATGGTGTATTATGTTGATTTTTTTAATTCTATGTGAGAATATTGAATGTAACTTCAAATAACATTTATCAAAAGGAAGGGGGTGTGTTTGTGAGAGAAGTGTGAGGAGGAAGGGATGGAACGAGAGATGGAGAGAAAGAGATAGGGTCGGGGCAGAGATTTGTTGCCGTGATACACTGTGAGGTCTACAATAGAAGACCATAAATATAAGTGATTGTCATTGTTTTCAGCTCTTCTGGATGATCTTAGGCAGCCTAGGTTTTCCTTCAGAAATCACCATCTTCATCCTGCTGCGAACTGAATCAAACATCTGCTAGCTGGCATTCTACCACAAGGAAAGTTGTTGACCTGTTCATGGGCAGGAGCTAATCCGAGAGCTGACATCTACGTAGGTCATCATACATAGACAAGTAGAATAAGAACCTCGAAAGGACTAAAGTGCTAAATGCAGGTGTGAAGACCTTTACTGCGAATCGCATGCTAGCTACTGCACTCACTTCTGAGATGTGCACAGTCCTGTTTTCATGGAGACATCATTCTGTCTTGCTCTGTTCATGTGATTCTAACATCACACCGTCTTGGTTCCACTGCTATTACATACCTTGACAAAGCCTACCCCACCTTGGTCAACCTTTACATCTACGAACATTGTTTTACATTGTTATTGCTTGGAATTTTAAAACCGAGACTAAACAATCAGCAGATTTTATTCACTTGAATATTCTCCAGCTCATGAAAGGATGACATGGACATCTGATCCCTAAACTCAGAACTGTGCTGTTGTTAGAGAGTTCTACTTTAAGCCTGTAAGCAAGCGTCTTCTGACTCACAAACAATGGCTTATCCTTCAGACACATCTTCACATGCCAGCAGCCTGTCTTTTAATATGTTCAAGTGTTTATGAAGTGAAGTATATTATTTATGAGGTATAGCACACAAATAAATTTAAAATACATGTTCATAATTCTGTATTTTTAAGGAATTTAGAAGAAAACAAATGTGTATAGATTATGAAACTATCATCTTAAGTTTACTGACTTAATTTGAAGTTAGAAAAGTTTACTTTTTCCTCTAAAGGAAACTCCAGTTAAATCTAAATTTGACAAAAACAAAACAAAACAAAACAAAAAACCCTCAGCTGTTTTCTCTACAGACTGCTGTGCCGAGGCAGAGCAGTATATGCCAGCGCAGTGCTAGAAATTGCTTTTAAAATGGAACCACACAATATCAAGTACAGAACTTATAAAGTGGCTGTGACAGACTCTATTTCACGATGGTCAATTCCACAAAAGGTATTTCTCAGAAAAATGGAAAGTGCTTCAGGTGATCCATGGGGAAACAGTGGAATGTAATGGCTTGGGAAATATAGCAAGGTGTAAAAGAACGGAGCAGGATTAATTACTCTGGAAAGAAAAGGCTGCTTTAGGCATATGGAAAGCAATTACCAAGAGATTGCTCACAAGCTGTTCTCCAGTGTCAACAAGGTAGAGAGGGAGTGAGCGTGAAGAGCCATAGCATTAAAATGTAAGAATTAGATTGGGTGTAATGTAGAATCTCTTGGCAAAATGAGTTGTTATGGAGAAAACGGGCCATTGGGAGAGGTAGTGAAAGGCCATTCCCAATACTGCTCTACCAATATAATAATGTCCATTTGTCTCCTAGCGATTTAATTGTAATATTCACCAAAAGCAGAGACATTCAGGTCAGAGTTGACATGAAAACTTTAAACAGTCCTGTTTGCTGGCTTCTTACCTTCCTGCCATGTGAACAAGGTTCTCAACCTTCCTAATGGTGTGACCCTTTAATACGGCTCTTCGTGCCGTGCTGACCCCCAACCATACAAGTACCCTTGTTATTATTTCGTAACTGTAATTTTGCTACTGTTATGAATCATGATGTAAAATCTGATGTACAGGATTTCTGATATGTGACCCCTGTGAAAGGGTTGTTGTTCTACTGCCAAAGAGATTGCAACCCATGGGTTGAGAACTGCTGTGTCAAAGATTGAAGAATAGAGTTGAGCAGAGTGGGTTGGCTAACTTTGTGAAAATGTGTTCTTACAGAAAATTTTCAGCTGGTTGACGGCATGCACAGACGTAAAGAGTAACTTGCTCTTCTTGCTTGGCGTTCAGGCCAGAGTTAGCAACAAAGGGAGGCCATGAGGAAGAAACGCAATTGGTGCCCTTAGGCCCACAATTAGTCTGTGGGCATCCACAAGGAACACAGTCAGTGCCTCTCTTGTCTGCACAGAACTAGTTGGCAGTCTCCACTGTGTAGAAGATGGGTGCTAAGAGTTGATGACTGAAATGGTCCATTTCACACTCAGGGTCAGCCCTACTCTCTTCTTCAGTCTTACACGCATGTTCACACCTGAAGCCCTGTAGCGCTGCCCCCTCAGTCAAATGTATCCCAGCATCACCAGTTCCCCTCTGACTTCAAAGCTAAAATCCAATTTCACTTCTTCATTAAATCCTCCATGCTCTTCTTCGGAACCCATCTCTCACCGTGAGAATCACATTGATGTGACCATCTCACCAGCCCCATGGGGACAGCTGTCTGTGTCTCTCTCCTTTATAATGCTGTCGTTTTGAACACCTGTAGTACTTTGCTATGTGAAAGGTTCTGAATATGCTGACTGTATTGAATTCAAGAGTGAGAAATACGGCTGATCTCCCATAGCAGGACTGTATAATTGCTTCTGGTTTGGTCAAACAAATACCTTTAGATGCAGGTCACATGTCCTGGCCCTGAAAAACTTCACACACAATTTACATTAGCTGCAGTTTGCTAGCAGCTTTTATTTCACCATGTGACCTTTCGTAGGCCACAGAAAGATAGCTACATATGTCAAATAGCCACCAACAGAGGAGTAAACTGTGGTCAGTGGTGCTTAGCTGCCCCAATGCACAAGGGCAAACTTGGGGTTGCTCTGTAATAAAAATGCCATGTGCCTCAAAGAAGAACAGTTTATCTCCCAGGACAAACCTGCAAGCTAACAGGCTCAGGTAATAGTGAGGTAGACAAAGTTGTTTTTTTAACTTTGTATGTTCCTTATCTTGCCCATGCAGCCATTAACACACAATCAGATCAGTGGTGCTCAAAAGGCCCTGAGCCAGTTAGTGCGATAATTACTGAGAACGGCATTTCTACACTCATCTGAAATCTGGGATAGAAAAATACATTCAATTTCCTGCCACTTTTAGTTCCTGCTTATCTCTCCAAGACGGCTTACAATCATACTTTTTACATTCCATCATGCCATTACACATCCATTAGGGACCCAGGGCCAGGAGCACTCTTTCCTTCCTTCCTTTTTTTCCTTATTTCCGTCCTTTCTTCATTTCTTTTTGTATGTTTGTTGCAAATAAGATGGTACTGTTTATTAATTAATAATGTTAGGTTTTGCTGTAATTTGTGGGTTTTTTTTCTTTTTTTTTTTATTAATTTATTCTTGTTACATCTCAATGTTTATCCCATCCCTTGAATCCTCCCATTCCTCCCCTCCCCCCATTTTCCCATTATTCCCCTCCCCTATGACTGTTCCTGAGGGGGATTACCTCCCCCTATATATTCTCATAGGGTATCAAGTCTCTTCTTGGCTACCTGCTGTCCTTCCTCTGAGTGCCACCAGGTCTCCCCCTCCAGGGGACATGGTCAAATGTGAGGCACCATAGTACGTGAGAAAGTCATATCACACTCTCCACTCAACTGTGGAGAATATTCTGACCATTGGCTAGATCTGGGAAGGGGTTTAAAGTTTACCTCCTGTATTGTCCTTGGCTGGTGCCTTAGTTTGAGCGGGACCCCTGGGCCCAAATCTGCCTATCATATTGTTCTACTTGTAGATTTCTAGGACCCTCTGGATCCTTTTATTTTGATATTCTCCCATGCGTCTCTCTATCTGGTGCTATCTCAGAAAAATGGGAATAAGGCTTCCTCAAGACCCAGCTATTCCACTCCTTGGAATATACCCAGAAGATGCTCCAGCACACAACAAAAAAATTTGCTCAACCATGTTCATAGCAGCCTTATTCATAATAGCCAGAACTTGGAAACAGCCTAAGTGTCTCTCAGTAGAAGAGTGGATAAAGAAACTGTGGTACATATACACTATGGAATACTACTCAGCTATTAAAAACAAGGAATTCCCGAAATTTGTGGATAAATGGAATGAGCTAGAAATGATCATAATGAGTGAGTTAACCCAGAAGCAGAAAGAATCAAATGGTATATACTCACTTATATCTGCATACTAGCCCAAGGGGCATGTCCCACGAAAGCCTTCACTTACCAGGAAACTGGGAAAGAGGGAAAGGCATCCTATTGGGACTCTAAATGTAATTTGTGTTTCATTTTCCTTTGTTTTTACCCAAATTGTCCTTTTTAATCTTTATTTTAATATATTTTATTAATTTATTCATATTACATCTCAATTGTTCTTCCATCCCTTGTATCCTCCATTCCTCCCTCCCTCCCATTTTCTCCTTACTTCCCTCCCCTATGACTATGACTGAGGGGGACCTCTTCCTCCTTTATATGCTCATGGGGTATCAAGTCTCTTCTTGGTAGCCTGGTGTCCTCCCTCTGAGTGCCGCCAGTCCTCCCCATGCAGGGGATGTGGTCAAATATGGGGCCTCAGAGTTCGTGTGAAAGTCACTCTCCACTCAACTGTGAAGATAGTCCTATCCATTGGCTAGATCTGGGTAGGAGTTCAAAGTTTACTGCACCTATTGTCCTTGGCTGGTGCCATAGTTTGAGCAGGACCCCGGGGCCCACATATGCCTAGCTAACACCCATCAGAATGGCTAAGATAAAAAACTAAAGTGATACCATATGCTAGCAAGGATGTGAAGAGAAGGGAACACTCCTTCATTGCTGGTGGGAATGCAAACTAGTACAACCACTTTGGAAATCTATCTGGTGTTATCTCAGAAAACTGGGAATAAGGCTTCCTCAAGACCCAGCTATTCCACTCCTTGGAATATACCCAGAAGATACTCCAGCACACAAGAAAATTTGCTCAACCATGTTCATAGCTGCCTTATTCATAATAGCCAGAACACAAAAACAGTCTAAGTGTCCCTCAATAGAAAAATGGATAAAGAAACAATGGTACATTTACACTATGGAATACTACTCAGCTATTAAAAACAAGGAATTCCCAAAATTTGTGGAAAAATGGATTGAATTAAAAATGATCATAATGAGTGAGTTAACCGAGAAGCAGAAAGAGTCAAATGTTATATACTCACTTATATCTGGACACTAGCCTAAGAGGCATGTCCCATGAAAATCTTCACTTACCAAATTGTCTTAAATGACTATATGTGCATCCCTTTGCACTATGAAAATGACAAGTACTCCTGAGGCATCCTAGTCTGTGATCACCAAAGAAATTTCCTCTTTAGTTACATATTGCTGATTTATTAATACTATTTATTTAAAAATGCCAGTCACTAACAACTGTTGGAGTTAAAAATGAATTTGACTGATGTGATATTTTTCCTAGCCGACTGAAATAAAATTACCTAATTATTAGGTTGACTGAAGACCTGGGCATAGGAGTCAGTTGTTGGGTCTAGGCATCACTGAATGCTTAGATCTCACTAGGAAGCAGTACATAGGAGTCAAGAACATTGCTCTGTGAACTGTGGCTTGCTTCAGCATTGCAAAAACCAGGGATGTATTTTCACTTCATGTGGTACCCAAGGGAGATCATGCTTTAGTGAATGAACACCAACAAATACAGTCTGTGGCCTGACATCAGTCTGTAGATGGGAGACAGAGACTATGCAGAATGGCTAGATCAGGACATTCAAGTTCAGCCAATGTGTTAAGGTCCTTTTCTTGATGTCCATGGTGTTTCTGGCATTCTCTGAAATGCCTGCCTTGAAAGAAACTGCTCTGCTCCATTTGTACTTAGATATGCTATGCATTTCTGGGGAAGCAGGACCGGCTCATTATTCCCACTTACAGTCAACTCACTGCCACTGTATCCAAAACCTTTCCAGGGCTGTTACAGAACCAGCTGTTCTCATGGAGAAAACTGAGTACATGCGAAAGCCAAGCAGACAGAATTCCATAAACTCTCCCAGTTCTAAACCTAGTATTTCTCGATTTACTGTGGGCTCCTGTAGCCAGTGAGAATAATTTTCATCTTGTCCTAGTGATGGACTTCCTGGACTCCATTAAATATCTCAGTGTAGACAATGAGGAGTGGAAGGACAGACAGGACACCGCTGGGAGGCATATGCTCATCCCCAACTGACCTAGATTGTCCCCTAAATAAACTGTGGCTTTGTGGTCAAGCTCTCTGCAGTTTCCATCAAATCGCTTCTTCCTTAATTATACATTATGAGGTTGGAAATATTTAAATTCTGACTTTCTTAAAGGATTATAAAATATTATACTCATAAAAAACTCCTTTATATCTCATTCCACACTGCAAAATCATTCCTAGGTACATAACCATGATGCCTAAATTAACCACTACTGGAAAAATAAAAGATGTTAACCATAAAAGTTACCCACACAATATCAGAGTTCTTTTTCACTGAAGTCCTGCCTAGACCTAGAAATTTCTCATGACCACTTAGTCTTAGTCCATGTCAGACATGTTTCCTGTAATCCAGTTTCCTTATTTTTAGTTTCTATACTCTTGTTTCTGTTTTATGTGCTTGCCACCACAAATAATTGCTACATGATATTAGATACCTAATCTAACACTCACATTGCTACTTTAAAGTTTGATTTATCTAGTGCTTAGCCTGCTAAGATCTCTTTATTTGAGATACCATTCTTGGTGATATGCTTTGACAACATTTAATTTTTAAATCTATCATAGTACACAGACGCTCAAAGGTATGTTGAGCCTACATGAATCATTGTGCCATGAACTCAGCTTACTTGTCAGTGTGTCTGCTGTTCCCATATTGGTATTAGTCACGCTGTGACAGCCACAGCAGAAAGTCAGTAAAGATTGTCAATTTTAAATTTTAAAATATTATATCTTGAATTCTTAGAATGGAGTGACATGAAGTTGGGAACTTAGGAAAGCAGTATTAGTGAATCATACACATTCATGTGCAAAGCCAGTTAGAAAACTATAGTTACAAACCTAGGCCTCCCAATACCTAAGCTAGTGCGCTTGTCTCAATTTCTCCGTGTTGAAATCTTACACTATTATATTTCCAGTTTTGTATGGTCACTGACTCCAAATCCCTCTCTGAGAGTCCTCCTAGAAAGTAAGATATATTCTTCGGTGATTACTTCTTCTAAAGGTGACAATTAGATGCAAATCACTAGAGTGATTTCAAATCTATTCTTGAAGATTTCAAGAACTGGCAATCTGAAGGTGTAGTGATAAAAATGAACGTATCTTTCCTACCCTTTAGCAATTCTTCTCTTTAATCCTAACAACCGACTTCACCGGCACAACCCAGCATCACTGATCTCTGCTAAACCTTCAGATTAACTTCTTCCAGTTCATTGTACGTGTCAGAAACACAGCTCAAAAGCAGTGCTGGATTAGGGTAGCCTTTTCACCTCCATTGCAAATGAAGATGCAGATGTACGTTTAAAAATTGCTCCATTCGGAGTGGATTGACTTTGGGGACTTTCCCATTGATTCCTAAAGATCCTGTGATACGTAGCCCGCCCATTTTGTTGTCAGCAGCTCCTGCATCTCATTTCTGGTTTTATTATCATTCCCACACCAGCGAGTCTGATATTTATTTGGGGCTTTTAGTTTGAGTATTGAATCAAGCTTCATCTCTTCATTTGGTGTCATTCAGTCCCTGGTTAGATAGATAGCTCCTGGGTCCAGAATGGGATTCAGATCGCCATCCCAATCACAGTGTCCTACACTCAGCTAAGATCTAACTGGCAGAGATATCAGTTAGCATGGGTGACTTTCTCTCTGCCATCCTGTAAAGTCTCATTTGACGTGTTTCTGTCTTTCTTCTCATTTTCATTTGTTTTTATCACCAAAAGCATTTCTTAAATCCACCTCTACTACTGCTTGACGAGCATTTGTTGATAGAACTAATTCATTCATCAACCTAACAGATAATGTGTGTAAAAGGTAAGCCAGGGATAAACTTCTGTTCTAGTCCAATTCTGAGTTGGCGCCAATATTGAAGTTGTGAAAATAAAAGCCGTGCATTTCTCAGAACCTGATTCTCACAGTATAGCCTCATACAACCTTGTATGCTCCTTTATGCCCAATATTTGTCTGCTAGTCTCTGAACTTGGACAAAGAAAAAGGTGAACAGACTTCAGTGTGGAATTTAACTGTCTAGTCAATGCAGGATAGTGTAATACAATCATCTCTTTTCAGATTAGTGTTAAAACAACTTAATATTAAATTGTAATTATTACATACTTTCTAAGATCATTTTACCAATCATAAAACTTGTTGACACAATTTATGGCATAAACGTTGGGTGTTCTACAAACTCATAGGTGTTTACCAGCACCATGGTGTTTGTTTCATTATTTAGGGATTTATGTGGACGACTTAGTGAGGAAGTTAGGCAGGCTCTGTTGCCTCATTAGTTTTGTTAATAAGTCACTTTTAGAAGGCAGGAAACCTATTTTACCTATTATTGTGTGGAGACTAGTTCTCCTTTCCATTCCAGGGTTTGTACAGAAGTTTAGAACACGTGTCACATCTGTGTACCATTAGTGTTTCTCTGTGCCTAGGATGCTAAGGTCCAGGACACAGAAGACCATCTATACAGTTCATCCATTGCTCCTAGTGTTCTCAGCAACCAAGTAACTGTAGACATCCTTATGTCTTTGGCTTCGAAATCTCTCTCTCAGGGTGTCATACAACTTGCAAAGAGAGGGTAAGGAAAATGAACAGTAGGACAGTATTTATCACATGTCTAAGCCTGCATGTCACAGGTAATATTGGCTAGCTTGCACCTGCCTTTGAAGTAGTATTAACTAATTCCTATTATAATAGCATTAGATATTGCTGCTTCATATGTTATGCAAACATTCTAATTTAGCCATTAAAATATGTAATTAAATGAATGTCTCTACATACAATGTATAGCCCAAGTGGTGAATGCCAGCTCTGAATTGTATCATGGTTCCTTTATTGTTGCACCACATTTTGTAACCCTTTACCAAGGCTTTTCTACTATAAGGACAACAGAAGTAGAATATGTCTTTTCTATTTAGTTTTTATTTTTAATATCCATTGTCCCTTTTTCCTGTGCTTGATTTTTAATGGCAGGTGTTATATGGAATTGCCTGTTTGCTGTAGTTAGACTTGATGCATTTTTGTGTGTGTGTGAGAGAGAAACATGTCTGTGTGGGTATGTTCATGAGCTTATATGCATAAGGACAAATGCCTAACCACAGAAATAATATCTCTAAATGACCTATATCCAGTAAGGATGAGCTTTCTACTTGACACAGCCTAGAGTTACCTGAGAGGGTCTCAGCTGAGTGAGTGTGCATGTATTTGTGAGGTATTTTCTAGAGTGTCTGCCTTGATATAAGACACTGCAGCCCTCTGCAGGTGGGGTCATTTCCTGAGCAGGTGGCTGTGTGCTGTACAGGAAAGCAGACAGCCTGAGCCTGTGAGTGAGCCAGAGTGAATGAGAGAGCAATGCTCCTCTGTAATTCCTGCCTCCTGCTTCATGCCTTTAGTTCCTGCTCTGACTTCCCTCAGTGATGGGTTGTGACCTAAATTGTGAGCCAAATAAATGCTCCCTTCCTCAGGATACTTTTGATCAGAGTGTTTTATCACAGCCACATGGTGCAAACGGAGCCGACTATAAAGCATATTTCAATGTTGTTCATCCACTTACCTTGACTGGTCACTGTCTTTGGTAACAGATATAGTCCTAAAAATAAGTTTCAGGACAAATATATATATATATAACATTTATATTTATACTAAAAATAATTGCACCTAATTAATGACATTAAGTGAAAAGATGACCTTTTGTGGGGAGATGGCTCTGCTGATGTTTTATACAACCCAAGCAAATAAGTGCTTGGGAAGTTCCTATTCCCTACTTTTATTTTCTTTGGGGATTTGAATCAATCTACATTAAAACACTTAGAATGTCTTATTTATGGCTGTTTCCTCAAAGGAAGGTGCATTATGAAATCAGGTCACTTGTTTTATATATCCCTGCAGAGAAATGCAGCCCTCTCCACACTCATGGTGAGGACACTTCCATGTGTGCCACATAGAAAGGGGACATTTTTGTGGCTCTGCTCCATATGCTCTCATTATACTTAGCCATGATCTCTTAGCAGAAAACACAGGTTGACGCACCCTGTGTATAAATCTGCATGTTCATCACAATACATGGGTCTCCTCCTCTGATCAGCAGTGTTTCCTTTCTTGGTGATATTAAAACACGGGTATGTTTAACAATCACAGGCCTCCTTGAAAATGATGAAATGGGACAATTAAGGCAAAACTAACATTTACTAAACACTGATTTTGAAGCCAAATGGCGAAATATTCCTCCTCAATTTATGTTTAGCTTAATTTCTAAAATCTCACTTAACGAAATCCCTTTCTTTTGGCCCTGGAAGTCCTTTGCAATAAGTTATTTTTGACTGTGCATTTCGTCTTACACAATCAACCAAAGTGACAGGAACACCAGTCCCCTCAGCTCCCTGTCCCCTGATTTAGTTCCCCATAACCATTATATGCATGAAATACCCGATGCAAGTCTCCCTTGAGAGGAGATTGAAATGTGAAGTAAGCTGGTTGGAAAGACCCATTCTGCTCACTACTCCTGCTGCCACTTTGTGTCTTATGCTTTTTGTTAACTGGATGTCATAAATAACAACAACAACAACAAAAATAGATAAACAGAGTAATACCCAAAAAGTTGTGTAGAAACAAAAAAACTCATTTAACTTTTGTTTCTTTGGTTTGGAAAAGAACTTAATTAGTCACCCTGTAGTTCATGTTCAGAGACTTAACCATGCACACAAAATACGCACTAAATATACAGTTGATTTGGTGACTGAAATTCCCAGCCAAGTGTTTAGGATACATTGAAAAGGTTTGCTGAGGTTGGCACTAAGTAAAATAGTTATAGTATACAGTGTGGTATGTGTTGTTGTTTGGAAACCATCCCATAATCTGCATGACTTGATTATCCCCACCTTCAATGTCTACATGCAAGTTTGTAACCTCTCCCCTCTTCTCATCCATGCCCCAGACGCCAGGAAAACACTCATAGTATTTATTGCCTGTCACTATAAATAAGGTTGCATTGGCTACAGGTGTGTATAACTGAATCCATTTAGAATGTATATCCCCCTGTCATCCCACCCCGCCATCTCTCAACTTGGATGTATTATTTTCAGATGGATGCCAGGTGTTGGGTGTCCCACTAGATCTTTGTTTTGCTCAGTGGTTTTTCATTTGAGAGCTCTGAGGAAAGCTCTTTTGCCCACTAATGAGGACAATTCAAGATAATTTCATGTTTCAACTATTGCAGTAAAAATTCCATCACAGTGACAAGTGTTTGTAGTCACTCTTCTTTGATAAAAACCTACAGTGTTGATGGCTAGAGCACCCACCAACACGATATGTAAATATTAAAGGCACCATTAATAATGTTTTACAAAGCAGTTGTAATACTTCACAGTTCAACATGCTCAGCAGCAGAGAACTCATGTTCTGACACAGTTTGGCAAACAGTCCTTAGTTTTGCCATTAAAATGTGTGTGTGTGTGGTTCTGTGGCATTTGGTGGGCATTTAGTGGTTGATCTGATTAGGCATATTCTATGTTCTTTTTAACTCGTTATATTTTAAATGGGTGTTTTATTGGTATAACTGCCTTGTTGCTCTGTGTGATGTCAAAATTGTAAGTTTTTTTTTAAATTGTTAAAGCATGTGTATACATTTTTCTACTATGCTGACAATTTTTAATAATGTCTTTTAAAAGTCAGAAGTTCTTAATTTGGGTATAGTTAATTTTTCAATTGTTTTAAAGTATAAAATTTTTGTGCCATATCTAAGCAATATTTTCTTAAACTACATGAAAAGTTTTCTTATAGCACTAATAGTTTTTATCTTGTGTTTATGTCTATAGCACAATTTGAGATATTTTTAATGTGATACAAGAATATAAAATTATTTTCCACTATTGAGAATTTTATTTTCTCTGTTGCGCTTCTTTGGCATTGTTGTCTAAATTCAGTGCTTGTGTAGGATTTTCTATTTCTGAATATTTTGTTTATTTCTGTCCAATTTATTTGTGTGTGTGCTTGAGTGTGTGGAGGGCTGGAGGTCAGAGGACACCATGAAGAACTCGGTTCTCTCTCTCCACAATGTGGGAGCAGCAATTTGAACACAGGATATCAGGCTTGGCAGCAAGACCCTTTCCCACCAGGCTATCTCATCGGCTCTGGACGTTTTATCCTGCAGGGTAAAAGAGCAACGCCAGACTTGATTACTGACTGCAGCTTAAAGTGTGCATCTGTTAGCACAGTTTGTCAAACATTTTCATGTGTTTAAGATTGATTTGTCAGTCAGGTGTGGTGGCTCACGCCTTTAACCCCAAAGGGATCTCTGTGAGTTCAAGGCCAGTCTGTTATACAAAGTGAGTTCTAGGACAGCCAAGGCTGTTACACAGAGAAACACAAATTTATAATATAAATCTATCTTCCACATGTACAAACACATGGTATTTTTTTCTGAGTCTAGCTTTTTTTTTTTTTTTTTTTTAACAAATGATCCCCAGATCCATTAAATTTTCCTGCAAACACTCTGGTCTTTCACCATTTCTCATGACTGCTTTCTAAGCCTTTCACTTCCTGTTTCCTCCTGTCTCCACGAGGTAGTAGTCCTGTAAATCACAAAATAAGCATGCTGTAGCTCTGACGCTGCTGTCACATTTGCCCTGTGGCTGTGGTGAATGCAGCTCCCTGTGAGGCCATAGACAGCCGCAGCCTTCCTTGCTTCTGAAGACAGGTACATTGCACTGTCCTGGGAACATCTGTCCCGGTGGCAAGCTGGTCTACCTCAGGAAGTCAGTGTGTGTACCCAACACGTGTCACTGCCTTTCACTTTCTAACACACACCACAGAGACACCCACTTTTAATATATTTTCTAGTTTCTCAATGTTTCTTCCTGAGACATTTTCAGTACCTTATTAAGAAGTAGTTGAAAACGAACAAAGTAAAAGTTGGCTCAAACCTATGTTAACCATCTTTATGCAACCAAGAAGTTAAGATATAGCAAAGTCTACATGAAACGTGAATTATCTTCTTGCCTTTAAGGAAATATACACTAACTGTGACAACAGACAAAAAGCCACTGCTTTGACCAGATTTTTTTCCTCAGAAATAGTTGTAAGTCAGAACATTCAGTCCAAAGAAGATAATCCCAATTAACTCCTTGATCTTTGAAAACACAATTTCCAGCAGTTAAGCCATAGGAGCTTGTCACCCTCTGTCTGTGCCAAATTATGGTACAGCAGAGGGTTGGTAGTTGAAAGCCAAGTTTCAAATAGTCGCTTGATTTTTCAGCAGCTACACAGACAGCATCAGGTGGGTTTCCCTCCTTGACTCTCATTTTTAACGTCTGTGAAGTGTTAGTTGTACCACCTTCCTTGCGAAGTTACTCTTCGATTTCTGCAAGAGAACAGACAACTAAAGGCTCGTTGTCGGTATTGTCATCCTTGCTCATTCGTAGCATGGTAGTATTTTTTTTTCTTTTTTTCCTTTTTTATAATATATTTTATTAATTTGTTCATATTACATCTCAATGGTTATCCCATCCCTTGTATCCTCCCATTCCTCTCTCCCTTCCATGTTCCCTTTACACCCCTCCCCTCTGACTGTGACTGAGGGGGACCTCCTCCCCTTGTATATGCTCATAGGGTACCAAGTCTCTTCTTAGTAGGCTGCTATCCTTCCTCTGAGTGCCACCAGGCCTCCCCATCCAGAAGACATGGTCAAATATGGGGCACCAGAGTTCATGGGAATGTCAGTCCCCACTCTCCACTCTCAAACTATGGCACCAGCTAAGGACAATACATGCAATAAACTTTGAACCCCTACCCAGATCTAGCCAATGGACAGGCATGGTAGTATCTTGTATATGAGAACCTCCCTGCATTTGGAGGATAATTGTCCACCACTGCTCACTTTCTGAACCGTTGGTCTCGTTTTAATGCACCACTTCTTTCTAGAGTATTCCTCCAAACCAAGTCCATTTCTCAAGCTTTCCTTAAGCCGTATATTCCTATGTTCCATAACTCTCATTCTGTCAGATGCCTTTTGGGTTTTCATGGTTTCAAAGGAAAATTGATGGTAGAAAATTCTCCAGCTCTCTGCTTATAATATATATTGGTATGTGCCCTCGTCATCCAGAGAAACTCTGAACCTATAAAAACATTTTGATAGATATGAAATATTGGGATAATTTTCAGTTTTACTTTTCCCAAACATTCTTTTAGGTCAAAATCCCTTTATTTCCTTCTCTGTGAGTTCCAGGCTATTTTCTACTATTGATTTTTCTTATTAAGTTAACAGTTAACATTTTACTCTTTTAATATTTAAAATAATTTATATTGTTACTATTGCATTCAATTTGACATACCGTAAGTTTTGAGGGGCCACAAAACTTAAACTCTAAAGAAGGCCACTATGGAACATTTAGGGCTCTAATGAAATGAACAAATATCCATCCATTTTTTAGCTTAACGACTATAATAATTCAAACTCGGATTAGGGCATTGAATACTATTCCAACCCAAAGTAGTTTGAAGCAGGTGTCTAACAAACAATTACAATGTGGGCCAGATAATTATGTTCTTAGATACTTCAAATGTTTAAGCCACCATGTCTGTGTCACTGTATACAAAGTACAATGGAATTCAAAATTCAATCTAAAGCTAAGAAATCCAAGGATTAATCTAAGCCCAACCAAGCAGGGATCCTGAACTAACTGATACACTTCACTTTCTGTGGGATATTTTTATAATGCCAAAAATGTCTTAATTTTAATAATGTTAATTTTAAATATGTAAAGGATAGAAATCAGTCCTCCTAGTAAAATTACTCTAGACCAAAATAATGATTAATATGTCTTTTCAGTAACTGTTCCAGTTATTTTCTTCATTTTATAAATAAGGATATAACAGATACTGCTAAATTCGACTCTAAAGAAGAGTCATTTAAAATGTTGGTCTCCACCCAAACCAGCTGGACAAGTGTCAGTCCTTACATATGGATCCATGACGTACCTTAAACTTCAGTGTACCAAGCTTTGCACTCAGGTGGGCACTGGGGAAATGGGTAGTATGAATTTGTACAATATAGTCAAGATGTTCTGTCCGATGTACTTCTGCAGTGTATAAATAAAAGCAAATACATAGCTATGGCAAAAAAAAAAAAAAGCATCCACTGAAGTGTAGATGAAAGCCATAGATTTCTCATTCCTTTAGAAGCAGATTGTTAGCGTGACCCCACTCACATGAGGGATTACTGTTTACCAGAGAACTCTCTAATCATTTGTGTTCAAATAACGCACATATTCTACGTCATCTGGATGATCATTTGCTCTTCTTCCCGTGCTTTCCTGTCTATATGTGCTCCTGAACCAAATACAGTATTTGCATGCTAATGTAGATTGAACAGATAGAGTAATGACTTTGAAGTAATCTTTTATTTAGAAGATTTCATTATCTCACTATTTGCTTTCTGGTGAAATGGAGGGAATAAGGGCAACTTTGGGGCTTCTGTGAAAGACAAATGATGTACTGTATGCAGTCCTGACACAAAATAAATGGCCAATCAATCGTGGTTATACAGCGTTATTACCCAACAATCACAAGCAAATCAAGAGCCTTGAAGACCACACTTCCAAAACACAATCTTTCCATGAGTTATGGCCTGGGACAGAAATTAAGTAAGTGCCAAGATTTCTTCATGAAGTCACCAAGGTGGCTATAACATCCATCGCTAGTTCTATAAAGTAGCTTTAGATTATCCATCTTTGTACTTTTGGCTGCAGAGTCTCTACCTGCTGGCTTGCAGGGTTCTCTGGTGTGTGTGAACGCATGTGTCAACATTTCTCTTGTTGTTGATGATTCAGAGAGATTGTGTTCTCTTCATTGTGTTGTTTGGCATAATTCATAGAGTCAACTGAGGATTCCTGCTGTTCTATATATCAAATTGCTCAAAATAAATAACTCTTTACTCCGATCCTCTTTATTCAGAGTTTAAGAACTTGCTGCTGGAAGCAAATAAAAGCTAACTTATTTCAGAATGTTCACCTTATGAAGGTTCTAGCATAGTAGTCATTCTGAGTGTGTTTACATGATAATATTAGGAAGGATAAAATAATTTACCCATCAAACTGTTTAGAATCCCATTTTTATATCACACTTATTATATTAAAATATTAAATGACATTGGTCTAAGAACTACATTGTACTTCACTAAATGCTATTGAAATATAAACAATGTCAAATCTATGACTTGACAGAAACAAAAGATAAAATTAACAAAATTATCAGTTCTACCTTAGGTTTTTTATGTTCTCAGGGGAAGGTGGCATCTAAAATACGTTTGCAAGCTTACTTAGCAGGGAGTGTGTACTAGCAGCGCAAAGAGTCCTGTTAGCCAGAAGCGTGCTACTCAGAGAAGAAAGAAACATCACTGATATCGTGAGGACAGCTATAATTCACGGGATTTGTTCTAAATGTTGTATAGTGATAAAAGGGAATGATCTCGGGATATTAAGACAGGACTCTGGCAATGCTTGCTGAATCAGCTTTCTGTATCAGAACTGGACATGTACATGAATGTGTTACGTACATTTGACATTCACACATCTCTAAACAATTGCTTTCAAATATGGAATCTGGTTTCTTATTATGACCCATTTGGGAAGAAAATATTGGCAAGCAGTTTTTGTAAGTGAGAAATATTTTTCATGTGCTTGTTATGTAGTTCTTGAGAATAAAAGCAGGTATAATAAGCAACATAAATATTATTTTGTTCTTAATTACATTTCTTAATATGAGTCTTTTAGTAAGTGAACATTTTAACTTCCACTATTTTGGTGACAGAAAATGTTCTTGAGAGATTGCCTAACCTTTTGTCCTGACAGACTCTCCACTGTTTACAGCATGTTTAGAGGGTGTGTATTTTAAGGTGATGCCCTCGGCATATGAAGCAGAAGGAAAGTTAAGCAAGAAGTTAATAAGGAAAGTGGATGGCCACAAGTTTGTGATCTCTGTAAAGCTGGTTCTTCTGTGTAAGTTACAAGATACATCCCACTTCTTGCTAAGGATTTACAGATTTTCTACAATAATATATTGTAATTATCCTAGAAAATCAGACTTTGTTTCATCTGAATCTACAGCCATCTGATCTATGAGACATACTAGGAAACAAGTCCACTTGTCTGAAAGAGCTTGGAAAGTTGAGTTAGACAGGAGATAGAGAGGGAAGTGAAACAGAGTCAGATAGAGTGTGTAAAAAACTTTCTGTAGCCCCAAGCTGCACCTGTATGCAGGGTTACATTGAATCTGCAAGAGCAAAGTCTTTAGAACCCTTCGCTCTGGTTCATCCAATCTCTTCACCATCTCACCTCATTGTGTCTGGCCAATCCCTTCACCATGGATATCTTATCCCTGGCTCTACCTTCTGGCCTGGATGACTTAGAGCACAAGCCTCTCTCTTTGAGTGTTTGATTCCCTTACTGCAAGTTTAGTTCTTTGGTGTCTATCTAATTGAGCTGCTCAGGACAGTGAAGAAGGTAGAAAATTGTACAGAACTGAGCCCCAAGTGTGCTTGAGCCTCGTGTGGACGCCAATGTCTCTAGCCACTGAGTATCTACAGAGGCTAACACTAGTCATCCCTTCCACTGCAGCTTCATCAGGCAATGCTGAGCATGACTGGACAGCCACTGCATTTGCTCACTCCATATCTACAACCTTGCATTATACAAAGCTTCCTTCATTAATCTTTTTAAAGATAAATCAAAGGGGAATGCCAGGAATTATATACAAAATACAAATCAATCTGTTTTCTGTTGCATCTCCTGCTCTTAGGAATGTCACTGGCTTATTAACCTTTATTTTCCTCCCTTTCTCTATATTGGTTCTTTTTATGTTTATTTATGCATAATCACATTTGTATAATCTTACAAAAGTTCACTCTCAAGTCCTTAACTCCTATATACGTTATATGTAACCCGGGTGAAACAGTAATTTCTAGTTCCTCGAGTCACTATAAATAATGAGCTAAAGTATACAAGGTACTTAAAGTCTAGCACATTATAAGGATGCAAATGTTATCTTCCTGTTATCATCTAGTTAGAGAAGTAAGAAACCCAGAAAATGACATTAAAATAACATTTCTCCTTTTATCTATCATATCTATCTAGCTAGCTATTCATCCATTTCTTCATCCATCTATCATCTATATATCTATCTATCTATCTATCTATCTATCTATCTATCTATCCATCTATCTCACTCTCTTGTTCTAGGCAGCATCAAGCCTCCTGAATTCTACATCTGAAATTTGTGTTGTGTCCTCTGCTTAACCCTATGACAACAGTAACCATTCATGAAGATTGCTTCACCAGTCTCCTGGCTCTTTCCCTAACTACAGTCTTACCTGTTATCAGGCCATTGTCCTTACCTACTTGCAAACTATGTGCCATGCCCTGGCCTTCCTTGCATCAAGATTGATTAGAGTGCAGTAAGGCCCATCTGATACATACACTGTCTATGGCTGCTTGCACTCTACAATAGCACTGAATTCTTATAAGAGCCCATACAGCCAACACATCTGAATGTTTTCTCACAGTGTTTCTCTTTATATGACAATTGTTTGCTTAGTGTTATCCTACACTCTA
This sequence comes from Acomys russatus, assembly GCF_903995435.1. Lineage (NCBI taxonomy): Eukaryota > Metazoa > Chordata > Mammalia > Rodentia > Muridae > Acomys > Acomys russatus. The sequence continues at coordinate 6,177,148 of NC_067150.1, read as the reverse complement.
ACGTAAGCCGTTCTCTCCTACTCAGAGCACATCACAGATTTGTGGTGGTTGTTAGGAAAAGCTAACTGTATGAAAACCATTTCCATGGCAGTCCCTGCTCACATTTTCATTCCTCTTCAATCCCATCACCATCTACTGCTAACCTAGAAACAGCCGCACTGATGATTTTTTTCATTGCTCAAACACACTTTTCCCTCAGGACTCTAGGGACCAACCTGTCGCCTTGATTCTATCTAGAATGTTTCCTGTTTCTCTGACCCTGTCTATGTTAAGCTGGCTGTTTTCTGTCTTCCTCCTTCGCTTCAATCACACTCAGTGCTCATAGAGTCACTTATAACTGATTATGTGAGTTCCACACGGTCAGGTTAACTACTGTAACCTCAGCCTATTACAAAACCTGCCTCATGATAGCTACATTGAATATAAATGGCTAAGTGAAAATGAATTAATACTTACAGTATTGCTCTAGAAATTTCTTTCAGATATCTGACAATGTGTGATCCTCCAGGCTTCTCCTTCTCTTTCTAGGTAACACTGGTTTCCTTGGAGTTGAAGGGCAGGAATCTCTTGGAGAGGAGCACATCTGGGAAATACATGCCTTTGGTTTGATTTGTGTGTGTCATAGATGACTGCCTCTGGACTAAACTACTTTCAGTCCACATGGCTTTTCAAATGAAAAAAAAAAAGTAGCAAAATTTTAAAACAGTAATAAAACCATAAAGATTATATAGCAGGCCATCATCTAATAGGACAACTCAGAGGTTGCTCCTAAATTAAATTATTTGCCTAAGATAATTAACATAATGTTATGTCTGAGCTGACTCTTAAATCCTTAGCATAACTAATACCAGGGGAACGATGTGAGCTAATATGCAATCATACATTCTAAGTAAAGAATCATTAAGTAGAGAGATGTATGTTAATTTCTTTTCCTTGAAGGCCAATTAGGACTCACTGATTCTGAGGATGTGACACTGTGTTCCTGTGTCCCCAGGAGACACCCTCTGTACTTTGCCATTAACAAGTATGTGGTCACAAGCTCACTCACTTCTCCTGAAATCCTTCAAGATTTTACAAAGGAACAATCTTGTCCCCTCTGAATCCTTCTATCCTTCCCTTCCACTCTTCCACAGGACTCCAGGAGCTCCACCTAATGCTTAGCTGTGAGTCTCAGCATCTGATTGGATCAGCTTCTGGGTGGGGCCTCTCAAAGAAAGGTTAACTCAGGCTCCTGTCTGTAAGAAGACCAACAGAGTCAACCCAGTGGGGATTACAGAGAAGGAAGCACCAACCAAAGAGCACGCATAAACAGGATCTAGGCCCCTACATATATGTAACCAATGGGCAGTTTGATCTTCATGTTGCTCCCCTAGGAAGTCAAGCAGCTGCTGTGTATGACATGGACGCTGTTGCCTGCTTTTTATCACTTCACCCTAAAGGCCTTGCCTGGCCTCAGTGGATGACGATGAGCTCAGTCCTGACGGGACCTGATGTGCTGGGGTGGGTTGGGGGTATCCCCTTTTCTGATGACAAGGAGAGGGGAAATAGAGGAAGAAGGTGAGAGGGAGGGACTGGGACAAGAGAAAGGAGGGAACTATGATCAAGATGAAAAGTGAATATATAAATTAAAAAATTAAAAAAGGATTTTACAAAGGAAACTTTTGTCTTCAAAATTTTTGCAGAAAATGTAAATTGCAGTGATCACCCACATTAACATCTGAATTTTGTTCTTTTTTTTTTTTAAGCTACAGGATCATAAAAAGAAAAAAATCTTTCCGCTCAATAGCTATTTTTTATGATGGTTTTTTATGTGCTTTCTTAGAGAAAAGTTATAAAACTTGGGTCTTTTCGTTTCCATCAAAGGTATACAGTGTTCCCTTCTTTTGTGCAAATCACAAAGGAGCCATAACTGTATGTATTTCCACATCCAATGTAAAATTCATGTCTCACTTGTGACTTATGCAAGGAAAATAGGAAGCTCCATTAGACAGACCTACAATTTGTCTGTGAATAGGGATGTGCGGCTGGGGAGTGCTTTCCTGTGAAATCATTAAATCTTTACAGCTAAGTCTTCCTTCTGTCTTGACAGACTCTACACATTACTTCATCATATGTATAAAATGATCTTTAAGAAATGCCTCTAATGACTTCAGAGATGGCTAAAGTTCATCCAACATGCGCCTTGCATTTCAAAACTACATTTGGAGACACTTTTCATTCTGTCATTTTGACAGTGCTAACACAAAGCCATATCAAAATTTTCAATGTGGTTTCACCTAATCTCTTGCTATTGATAGATATTTCTGAGACAAATGAGTAACAGTGTAAAAGTGTAATACAAACTTTAAGGACCCTTTATCTTCTTTAAGTTCCTATACACATTGCAAATGAGAATCCAATGTGTGGCTCAAAATATAATTTAAGCACATGTTCAATAAGATATAAATAACTGTTCTCTGCATTTATGTCATAATTAATATTTCTACTCGCTCTTTCAGCATAGACTGACTGAACCAGCCCTCTTTTCAACTAACAACTCCATTTTCAGGTTGTGTGATGGGGGAAATGGTGTTAGATTACAACATTACATCAATGAAAATATTGTTACCCTAAGATGTATTTTTTTAATGCTAAGCCCTGCCCAGAGAAAAACTGAATGTATAAAACAAGATTATAAACAAAGTATTTGAAAACAGAAAACGTTCTTTGATTTGCTCTTGGCTGTCATGGACAGTATAGATGACGGGAGATTTCCCAGAGGCCTGAATGACAGGGGATATCCCAGAGGCCTAGATGATGGGGATATCCCAGAGGCCTAGATGACAGGGATATCCCAGAGGCCTAGATGACAGGGATATCCCAGAGGCCTAGATGATGGGGATATCCCAGAGGCTTAGATGATGGGGATATCCCGGAGGCCTAGATGATGGGGATATCCCAGAGGCCTAGATGATGGGGATATCCCAGAGGCCTAGATGACAGGATATCCCAGAAGCTTAGATGATGGGGATATCCCAGAGCTTCAAACTGTTGAAAGCAAAACTAAAGTTGCAATGTCCGCTTCGCTAACCAGTCAATGCCTTTTTCCTAGTAGTTTATCCATTGACTTTATAACTACTGCCTGAATCAGTTCAAGCTATTCTATTAAGAGGCAATAAAATTCCAATATCTTTGAATTTGATTATTTAATTTACTGCAGAAGAGGATTTTTCATAAATGGGGAAAATAAATAATAAGGTGGGCTTGAAGGCTGTGGGAGGTGAATAAGGGATGCAGAGTGCAGGCTGCGGGGCATGGGAGGAAGCACTCTTGACCATAAGAGGGAAAAGAACACTCTGATGCTAAGAAAAAAGGAAGATGTTTCAGACAGCGGGAAGGGCTTCTGTCCTGAGAGCGTTAGAGCCCGGTGTCGAGGAGTGGGGTGAGTGCCCTTGCCGACTCCAGTGGGAAAGCTTTATAACCTCCTTGCTGTCCGTCACAGCAGCTTTTGAAATAAGTAATGAAATGGATGTTGAAAATCCTCAAGATATTTAAGACTTCATTAGAAAGAAAAAGGAGTGAACTGCATGACTCAAATATAGACAGGGGATATAAAGTTAGCTTGGACAACAAGACTGCTCAATTGGAAGAAGAGGAAATTCCTCTACAGAGAAACAAAGCAGATGAAATTGTTCAACAGAGCTGTCAGGAAATTCTTCCCATAGGAAGGGAGTATGTTTTGGTAGTATTGTGCTGTAGCATGTTCAAGGCCTTTGATTTGATTACTGGTCCCCATCCTTACATTCCCTCCCACCACCGGGGCATGTGCACACGCGTGCGCTTGCACAAACACACACACACTCACACACACACACAACAGAGTAATAAACAATGCTATCATTCCTATAAGATGAAATATATTTTGAAACCACTTTCTAAAAGCCCTCTATATTCATTGTTTATGATCCAGAGCACAGTGTTACGGGAGATCCAACTGGGATGCAAAGTGCTTTGTTACTTAAAAGGATGAACCATCATCCAGCTGGTCATACAAACTAGAGATGGGCAGAGGAGGAGGATTGGAGACACACTGAGGTGTGCTTCTGGGTCAGAGGGTAGTGAAAGGGGAGGCGACAATGGAAGACACATGGGCTCCGTTGTGAAAAGTATAACATGCACATAACATCAGTGGACCAGAGATGAAAGTGGAATGGACTCCAGTGCACAAGAACTTGTAGAAGAGAAGGCAGGACTTCAGTCACTGTGGGCCACAGAGCATCACTAGGAAGGATGAAACTGGGGACTTCATTCCTTTATCACATTAGAGCAATAAAATAGTCCAGGTGGATGGTTGACAAATGCTAAAGGGCAGTTTTAAAATTGCCATCAAAAACCTGTAAAAGTATGAACTAAACTAGGGTTTTGAAATCATTTTCTAGACAAGATAAGGTTCAGAGCTTAGAAAGAAAACCATAGCCCCCAGAAAATTTACTTCTAAGATCTTGTCTCAGAAACTATCATATAACAGCAAGGCAGGGAGAAGACCTGCTGAGATACAAATTCTGTTTTAGTAGTTCCTTTTTTGAGAATTCCATACATAAGCACTGCACCCACATTGTTCTTCAATCACAAATTCATGATTTCTTGGTTAATTATTATTGATTTTAGTTATTATATGTATGCACATATATGTATATATTACACACACACATATGTAACTTTCTGAGTATATTTAGAATCAAGTTCTTTTTATAGTTTTTAAACATTTGTTTTCAACAATAGACTAAAGTAAACAGTATTAAAAGATCAAGTTTTTATAAAACATATGTATAATTTAGTGTTATTTTCCTTTCAGACAAAAATAACCTGAAACAAATTAGTTTATAAACAAAAACTATGCAAAAGCTTCATGCTTTTTTCCAAGAAACATATTCTTTTAAAATATTTTTCATACAATATATTTTGATCATATTTTTCCTCTCCCCCAATTCCTTCCCCACTCCCCCACCTCCCTATTCACCTGCATCACTCTCCTCCACTCCTCCCTCCCTACTCACCTGCATCCCTCTCTCTCCTTCCCCACTCCCCCTCCCTACTCACCTGCATCCCTCTCTCTCCTTCCCCACTCCCCCCTCCCTACTCACCTGCATCACTCTCCCTTCTTTCTCTCCCTTAAAAAGAAAAAAGAAAAAAAAAAGCCAAACAAATGAACCAAGTAACTGCAGTGAGATAAAATATAATAAAAGAAAAGCAGAGTCCTTTTTAGGTTGGCCAACTACTTGTGGCATGGGGCCCACACTGGGAGGTGGACACTCCAGTGGAGAGAACTGATTTTTTTTTTTTTTTTTTTTGCCAGTGGGTATTAATATAGTCTCTTTGTTAGAAACACGACTTTCAGTCCACTTTTCCTTCTTAATGCTGGGATTTTTGTCTGGTTTGAGCCTGCGTAGGTCTTATATTTAACTAAATTAATCTCCCACAATCCCAACAAGGATACAGGGAAAGAGGAACTGCCACTGTATTATGGGAAAACAATACACCAGTACTCATTAAAATTCAAATACGCATGCTCTTTGATCCATTCACCCAGTTTTCGCAAATAACTTCTGCAAACCATGAAGGCAACAGAGCAGTGCATCAGCATCTCCTTGTGACCAAAAGCATAAAATGAAAGCAATGATGTCCTGAACCCTGAATTATGAAGGACAGTCGACCAACACGCCTCATGTAATGGAGTTATATGCAGCTATAAAGGAGAAAAGCCAAGCTAATATTTATTGAATAGAACCTTTGGTATTAGATAGAAAATATGGAAGCTTTATATCAAAAACAAACAGAAAAGAACTAAAAGGCTCATTGTGGGTAGAAGAGTGTTACAGTACCAGGTGAATGATCCTGTACAAACTGTTTGTTGCTACAGAAAGCAGATTTTCAGGCAAGGGCAGAAAAGTTTCTTTATTTAATCCCTAACACTATGTTTGACTCCTGGGGCTAAAATTTAGCAAGTTCATCAAAATACATTTGCCACCTAAATATACATAATTTACATTTAGGAAATGTAAAGTGAAGGCTTCTGAGGGGTTTGCTGAAATCTGAAAGAGAAAGACTTGATTCTCTGATAATCTAACAGACGCGTGGAAAGCAACTCCTTTCACTGGCACACAGCCCTAATTGTGATTACGTTTTATTGTGCTCAGCCTATTAAGTGCTTAAATTACCAGATAACTGAATTTGTGTTTCTAATAGCGGGAGGTATGTTAACAGTGCCTTTGTTCCCCCGTTGTAGTCCTGTTCCGACAATCACTTGGATGAAGGTTAACGGCTACATTCCCAGTAAGTCCAGACTGCGGAAATCCCAGGCGGTGCTGGAGATTCCCAACCTGCAGCTGGACGATGCTGGCATATATGAATGCACAGCTGAGAACTCCCGTGGAAAAAACTCCTTTCGTGGACAGCTACAAATATACAGTAAGTGTTCCAGAAATGCACAAAGTTTTGAGAGAGAGAGAGAGAGAGAGAGAGAGAGAGAGAGAGAGAGAGAGAGAGAGAGAGAATGCAAAATGAACCAAACATTGCTCATCTGGCAATGAAAATCAAGCAATAACATGAAAACATATTTCTTTGAATAGGTAATATCATGTAAAATGAGATTACACATAAAAATATTTTAAAGAGAAATAAACAAGGAATTGTCAACTTCTTTGTAGATGACCTTCTATATCCATAAAAATGAGACACTTGCCTTGAACTAACGACTATCGTCTAACAGTTCAATTCTTATTTTATAAATAGAATTAACTTATTTTTAGCTCTTGGCTTAGCTCAGAAGTCACAATTTCATGTCCATGCACCAAATTCTGCCTTGCTGCTGATTTAGGTAAATATCCGCTTGTTTATAAACTCTCTGTTTCAGCATTTGCTTGGCTCTGGCAGAATTAAATGGAGACAGGGACCTGCTGAGTTGCAAAGACTAAAATATTTGCTATCAAGCAGTTCAGAGGAGAAGTTTGCTGAGCTCTGGCCTGCGCTAATACGTCTGTATGACTAATAGCTCTTGAAACTTGTGGGTGTTTGTTTCCAAAATGCCAGTCAACCAACCAAGTGGTAGATAGGAAGTAGGATTAAGGGGTCTGGCTCTTTGTGCAGTCTCACATTTGCACATCCACTTATCACACCTGCTACACAAGGAGGTAAGTGATAATGTGCCCGTGTCCTAGTTGAAGACACCAAGCAGAACAAGGAACACAGGAAGCCAGGGCAGTGAGAAAAGCAAACAGGCCCCCGGAATAGGCACATGGCCGATTCATCCAAGACATCGAATTGTAATTACAACTCAAGACGCCTCTCCTGTAAACCTAAGTGCACCGTGCAGGAAGTTTGAAAGAATATTCTGAAATGCTGCGAGTTAAATTCAGCTTTACTGTCTATGACTTCAGTAATTCCTTCAGGAGTTTATCTTTTCAGCAGATTAACCCATGACTCCTTCCTTCCTCATTCTTCCCTCCCTCCCTCCCTTTCTCCCTCCCTTCCTGTTTCATAAGTGCCTCTTACTATTTCATATGTTAGCAATAATGAAGGGAATTAGAAAAAATTGAACCTCAAATTAGAGCTGAAAAATGTACAAAGGTTCATGAGGGTTCACAGCACATTGTATCCTGAAGACTTTAGTTACAACTCAATTTAAAAACCACGGGGACCTGAAAGGCTGAATAGGACCCAGCGTCTGAGAAGTCTGCCAGATGCACACAGGAACTGTGTCAAAAGTCTTAGGCCACAGGTGCACCTGTCACATTAATATGCAATCTACCAAGTTTCTAATCTTGCATGAAACTTGGAGTTTGTAACTGTTCATAATTTTTTAAAGCAAATAGTCACAACAGTCGGCAAACAATGGAAAACAACCAATGTTTTGCCATACCCCACTGAGATTCATTTTTATCCTTGTAGTGACAGAATGGAGAATTAACCCTCTTTACAGAAAAATCTGCAAATAAAATACAAGAATCTAAAAAGAGTTTTGTGGTTTAAAACCACAAAAGAGACTATAGAATGCTTATTGCTGCGTGTGCTACTGGAAAACATGCCCCACATAGCTGTTATAAAGAGTGCTATCCCCTAAAGAGAATGACTTTTAGAGTGTGGAGCCCAACGTTCCTAGTTGACCTAACTCCTTTGTTCCATCTTCTTGACTCAGCTACTGGGTTCTTAGGTAGTGATGATTCCTGCAAACAGTGCCAAAACAATTTATTTTAACTCGATATTGATTCATCACTTTGAACTTAATGAGTATAGGTTGTTACCAAGGCAGAAAAACTAGGCCACTTTTCACTACTTGCCATGTATAGTTGACAGAGTGGGATGACATCTTGAAAAGATGAGACCTCTCACTCCACCCCATCATTAGAATGGTTCCTTGTCAGACTCCATCATGGTAGCATACACTAGAATTGTCCTAAATAATGCCAATTCCTGTCTGTTTCCTTGGGAAAATTCCAAACATCGTTTCATGTCCCAAAAATATCTGGGGTCACATGTTTTTATAATTTAAAACTTTAGTGATTATAAAATGCAAGTGGGGTCTTGATGAATATTTATATTTGGCTAATATCAGGTATACACATCGTTAAACCTTCCGTTACTAGGACAAAATTCCTGAGATAATTATCTTGAAAAGATGGAAAGTTAGTGCTGGCTCATATGTTCAGAGGCTTCAGCCAGGGTGTCTCATCCTTGTCAGATGCTGTGAGACATCATGTAGAAAATGCCTTTCTCACATCTACTAGAAGGCAGCGAAAGAGAGGGAGAGGCTTGAGCCCCATTAGAGCACACCCCCAGTACACTAAAGACCTTCAAATAGACCACAACTACTGAAGTTTACGCCTTGAGCGTAATAGCCTGGTAACCATGGCTTCCGTGCGTAAGCTCGGGGAGCTCCCTATGCTAACTTCATGGGTATCATGATCTTGGCTGCTTTCTTCTATGGTCAGTTTTTCAAGGCTTCATTTTGAATAGTAGGGGTCACACCGAAGCTCTGAACTTCCAGTCTGCCTGCGACACGATAAATTTGCGTTCTGAGGTAGCCCGTTTTGTCAACGTGTAAGAACCGACATTGGAGGCAGTTGTTTTGTTTTGCACAACTGCATTGGTATTAAAATATACCATAAAATGGTCACATAATATGAAGAGGCCCATGTTAAATCAAAAGTAAAATAAAACTAAATTTATATGTGTAGCATAATCATGTTTAAACTATAAAATTCAAAGAAAAAGAAACAACAAAAATGATATTGTTGCGTTATGGGAGTGATTTGAAGTTTAGAGTAAACGGCACAGTTTTTCAGGTAGATGTACTATGGTATCCTGTACACTAGGTTAATGGCTTAATTTCTTGATTATTTCTCCTCTTTAGTTTCTGCTGATTTACCCAAAAGCTTGGCTTTAAATTGTCATACAAAAAATGTACCCCAAATTAAACTGAACCTTTCTTGTTAGCAGTCTCAGGTAAAATGAAAGGAAATAAGAATAAAACACGTGGAAAAAAAGAGAAGGGGGAATAAAGGAGAGAGAAGAAGGCAAAACCAAAGGAACGACAGAAGGGGAAAAGGAGGAGGGAGGGAGAAGCCAGTGTGCTGGCCTGGCGTGATTTAAGCAGTTCTAAGGAAGTCTTTTGAAGTGAGGGGTTTTCTACACAGAAAATATATTACATAAAGATGTGTGACCTACAATACAGTAAGTCACATGTGACCCCACAGCCAGTGATTTGGAGTCATGACAGTCTTTCCCTTGTATCTATGGTTTAGGCATGAATAGAATTTACTGTATCTATAACCAGGGTGCTTAGGATAGAGATAGGTTGTACTATTTCAAACAGCCCAAGGACACAACTGCATTGCTCATGTAGATAACAGTTTAGATCTCCTGACTGTCTTTAAGTCCCTGGGCAACATCTTCACTAATTTTAATATGTTTTATTATCTACAGTTTAATTCTAGGTTTTTCAAAACATCTCTTTTGAGGTTACTTTTTATATTTCTTTCTAGAACTAAGCATGCTATCCAGGAAGCAGTGGATAATTTTTATTATAAATATATCTTATTATAATGATTATTGCTTTTCTGTTAACATCACTCAGCCAGATTCAGTGTGAGGCAAATGAATGGGGAGACTGAAGAACGGCAGCTACCGTGACAGGCCATTCATGTTCTAGGCGGAACACTGCCACGGCCTCACACATTAGCGCCCCCGTGGCGCTGAGTCACGAGGATTTCACGTGTACACAGACCAGGAACCTAGTACTACCAGCTGAGTTAGAAGCACGTGCTCAGGCGGAAGTAGGTGTGGGTAGAATGTAGGATGCTAGAACAGGGCCGGCACAGAAACCTAGAAGAGGCTCTAAGGGAGAGCACACAAAAGTACACTCTCTTATGAATGGGGAAAGGAGGGACTGAGGGCTCCAGCCGGGAGAGTGGAGTGGGGGGTGCAGCACAGCACTAACTGAAATAAAACTTGCACAGCCCTTTCTCTTACACAGCGTGTACACTGTTAAGAGATGTTATAAACAATTGAGAGAAGTTAGCAGCACACTCTGAGCCTGTAGTTTGGGGTTACAGAAGCAAACAAACAAACAAACAAAACCCCCAAACTGAATCCCATCTGGAACTGGTGAGTGAAATTCAACTCTGGCTTCCATCCCTGCTAACTATGTTACAAGGGAGATGATACCTATGAACTGTGTCATCCAACATCAGAGGACACTGACATATTTAAGGCATTGCAATTATTCTCAGTCTTCAAAACTGTATTTGAAGGGATGGCTTATCACTACAAATAAACAGAGATTCATCATAGGAAATTACCTAATTATATAACCCAGGTCCGTTTCTGTGGAGAAAACTTTTCTTGTCTGGAATCTACTGTTCTGAAAGTGGTGCCATATATGTGCTCACACTTGATCAAAAATAAAATCAAATCTATCTGTGGGTGATGGATTGGAGCAGAGAATCAATCACTGTTTATTACGTTCAATCATTATAGCCGCCCATTGAAGTAGAAATTATCATCTGCAGCTTACAAATGAGGCTCATTAAAGAAACTCATTTCCAATTATAGATTTCAGCAAGGGCACCACAGACTGGGGCTTGAACCTCTCTTCACCCGCAACTGTATCATTCAGCACTGTACTTTAGTTTTCACTGGCTCACAGCTGAGAGCCATAACACTAAAATTGATCTATGTCAGTAAAATATGGTGAGTCCTCAATACTTAAGATATGGGAACAGAGAAGCAGCCAATAACACTTAGCATATGTCAGAAGAGACTTACAGAGTTCCCAACGATGAGAGATAATGAGCAGTGGCTTGCTCTATGCACATCTGCTTCCTGCATTACAAAATGGAACCTGGAGACAGTTCTGAAGCCCAAATGTACGGTGTAAGTATCTGCCAGGGTACGGTGCATCTGGAGAAGTTCTAACAGTTTTCCACTTCAAAGACCATATGTCTCCTCAATTTTCCAAGCCCTAAAAGACTGTGGACCAACAAAAGCCAGATAAACTTCCACAGTTTACTGTAAATGCAGCCAAACCTGAATTCTTTTTTCCATTTAAATTGTGTATATGTGTGTGTACACATGGGTGTATATGTGTGTGTGTGTGTGTGTGTGTGTGCATGTGTGTGTGTTATGTATGTATTTGTGTGGCACAATGTCTTTATTTTAAATCTGTTGCCAAACAACTTTTATCTACTAAGTGTGAACATATCTGAGGGCCCAGCCAGTCACATGCAGACACAGAGTTGTTTCTGTAATTATGCAATACAGATGTTGCTATCTAATGCAGAGCTCATTTTTCAGCTCAGCACCAGGAATTAGAGAGAGAAATGCCCCTGCTTTGACTGTTTTAAACAAAATATATGGACCCAGAATTATTTTCTCTAAAAATTATTTAAAAGTAGGTCAGTGAAACAAAAACCTTTTAACTTTTATTTTTACATTCTATGTAAGTTCCACAATATTTATTGACAAAGAAATCTTTGTGTTACCCTTTTGAACTTTAAACTTCTTTCAGTAGTTATATTGAAGGAATTTGAATACATTCTGATAAAGTTTATGCTAAGTAAAATTCAAACACAAAAAATTAATTTTTCACAATCATGGACATGTATACAAACATACATGAACAAATGTATACACACACCAGAGCAACTGTTAACAGGACCTATTATGTGCTGCTGCCAACAATAGTTATTCTTTAAAGTAACTAACTCTTTAACTTGCAATCTCTGGAGAGAAACAAACTACTTGCTCTAAAATGTGTGTGTTTGTGTGTGTGTGTGTGTGTGTGTGTGTGTCACACTGTCCAACTTGTTATTCAGAGAACACCTTTGTGTGTAATGGCATGCTCCTCTGTATAATCATGACGTGCTCCCCTGTTTAGTAATATAGGCTCCTAAGCCAGGTTTTGGGGGAGCAGGCCCCAGAGGCTGGCCTGGTCTATAGGATTGGTTGTAGGATGGCCAGGCTTACACAAAGAGACCTTTTCCAGAAGAAAGAAAAAAGAGAAAGAGGGAGGGAGGGAGGGAGGGAGAGAGAGAGAGAAAGAAAGAGAGAGAGAGAGAGAGCCCTGCCAAGAAGTAGTGATGTTCTCCTCTATGCTCCCCTGAGTAACGATGTGCTCCCCTGTACTTTTATAAATGCTACAAGTAAGAACAAAATCTATGGACATACTCAGCTCATGTTTCTTTCTTGTTTAAATGCTCCCAGCATACCCACACTGGGTGCAGAAACTGAACGACACACAGCTGGACAGTGGAAGTCCCCTGCAGTGGGAATGCAAGGCTACTGGAAAGCCCAGGCCCACATACCGCTGGCTGAAGAATGGAGCACCCCTCCTGCCTCAGGTACTGTGGGGAACCCACAGCTTCTGCCTAGCCATTCACATGCCATGGTATCTTAGGGTCATTATTGCTGTGATAAAACACCATGGCCAAAAGTAACATGGGGCAGAAAAGGTTTGTTTCCCTCTCAGGTCTATGTAATGATTGTAATGATTCATCATCAAAAGCAGTGAGGGCAGAAGCCCAGGCAGGACTAGAATCTAGAGGCAGGAGCTGATACAGAGGCCACAGAAGAGTGCTCTTCTTGGCTTGCTTAGCCTCCTTTCTAATAGAACACAGGACCACCAGCCCAGGGATAGACAACACCTTGGGAGACAGCACTCAATGGCCTAGGACCTCACCCATCATTTATTAAGATGTCTAACAGGCTTGCCTACAGCCCCATCTTATGGAGACATTTTCTCAGATGAGGTCCCTTCCTTTCTGATGACACTAGCTTGTGTCAAGTTGTGACAAAACTAGCCAGAATACAGAGCATGCAGCACAAATAGTCCGCGTTGGTCTTCTCACATATGTGTACATGTACATATGTAATGCATAAATCATTATTATTTCTATTGTCTGACTGCCTCTTGGTAATCACAAAAGTTATTTAAAGCCTATAAATTCATAGGAAAGTGTCATTGATCATCACAGATTTGCTGCTATTTCTCAATGACTGTTACATATCATTTAGCTAGTGGTCCCCACTGGGCCTGGGTATGGGATAAAATCATGACAGTTTGCATCCTGGAGAGGTCTTTCTGCAGTGTGCAAACTCAACAGCTATATTTTCAGTAGTACATGACATGCTTTTAAACCATTTGCTGTACAGCAGGTTTACATCTATTACTTTTTAACTGTATAATAAGAGAGTTCATTTTAATATCTCTCTACCTTTGTTGTGGCTGTCACAGGAAAGTGGTCAGAGGAGGAATAGTTCACTATACATTACCAAAAAAGAAGGACTCTGTAGACAGTGTTAATGGAGTGTAAAGTCCTGCCCAGGCAGTTGTGGCATCACCATGTTGACTCAGGTACCTTTTACCTCCAGGAGCCTTAGTTTCTTCTTTTGTAAAGTCATGGTTTTCCCATGGGTTCATCAAGTTCTTATATTTTCTTGTTCTGAAGTCATTCAAACCTAAGCAATATTCATTTAGACCGAAGTCCAGACACAAATGTAAAGCCATGAGGGCAAGAGTAGGGTGAGCTTCAGAAGCTCTGCCTCTCTAACCCTAGGAGAAGCAGTGATGGTCACGGCTTCTAACACCCAAGACATACAAATCCCCCTGCCAGGTATTGCCTTTGCTGAGTGACCAGAGTCAAATTACTTGGCATCTATATTAATAATCAAATCTCTGCTCAGGAAGACATTGAAACATGCAGACATACTTGACATTAAGCCTAAGGTACTGCTGTTTTAACATTTTAATAGTAAAAATCTTTTTGGGGATGTACTCTTTTTTTGAGATATATTCTTTTCATACCTTAAACATGTGTGATCTATCTTTTATAAACACGGCCACATGATGTAAAGCGTGCATTTCCTAACTGGTAACTGTGTATATAACCAGCCTAGAGGAGAGTGATGTTGCCCCTGTGGTTGACCAGTTAGTTTGTTGTGAATTAAGAGAAGAGACAATCTCTGGCCAGAGGAACACACAGAGTTATGCTGTGGCTGAGATGTTTACACTCTCTGTCCTTTCCAGACTAAGCCTCGTGTCTACTTCTGCTGTTGATTCTTGTATTCAACTAGTCTACCAGCCAAAATTGTCTCAGAAAAGAAACAAAAATACTGAGCAATAAATCATAATTTCCCAAAGGCATAATATATTGGAAATAATTTGCAGAATAATGTTAATCTAACTACATTAACCGGAGACCTCCTTTCGGTGGTCTCTGAGATTTTATGTGGCTGTTTGGCTTGAGCTGTTTGCTTTCTAGATCTCATTTCTTTTTATGCCATTACAGAGCAGAGTGAACATGGTTAATGGAGTATTGGCGATCCATAGTGTGAATCAATCAGATGCTGGAATGTATCAGTGTTTGGCTGAAAATAAATACGGAGCTATTTATGCGAGCGCCGAGCTGAAGATTCTAGGTATGCAGTTTCTCAGCAAAGAAACAGGGGAGAAGTTTGGCTTTCTGGTCCTCCCTCATTGTTATGATGGTGAAGTCCTGTGATGGGAATCTAGAACCCATTGCATAGCTTGAAAGGAAGCACTGCATCTCTTTGATGCTCCTTCTGCACCTTCTCCCATAGTACTTACGTGCATGAATTTAGCCTTCATCTTAAATGGCTGATATGTTATGTCTTTGCTTGGCCTGGAATAAAATCACCTAAGAGTATACATTAATTTCACAGGAAAAAGCCCTGAGGGTGGGTAAGGGGCTGCTTTGTTTCCTTTATTTTACTGGGTTAAAAACACTCTAACCAGAGCAGCTTAAAAGAGGGAAGCATTTATTTATTTGCCATATACTTCCGGGTCACAGTCCATCAGGGAAGGAACTCAAGCAAGAACTACAGAGGGAAGCTTCATAACACTCAAACAGGCTCATGCCCTGTTAGCTCTCTTGTACAGACAGAACCACCAGCCTAGGGATGGGGCCACCCACAGTGAGATAGGCCCTCTTTCATCAGTTAATACTCAAGACAGTGACAATCACACACACACATACACAGGCCAATCTCTTTTGTGCAATTCCTCAACCAAGGTTTGCTTCCCTGAGGACTCCCAGCTGACTCAAGCTGACAAAACTAACTACCACAGGGACCCTAGTATTTGGTTAGCCTGTCCTATATTCCCATAGAAATGCTAATATTTTTCCAAGTAGTTGCTGATTTCCATTGTGTAGTTAACACTTCAAAAAAGCAACATCAGGGTGAATAGCTGGAGAAAAGAGCCTTTCTGGGCCCAGAGGGCAAGCATAAAAAGTTACATCTTTTCTAAGATCAGACCCTGGACAGGAGCTTAAGTTCACTGCTGGCTACTGCTGGAAAGATTTCACCCGGACTTCCCCGAGTAATCCTGGGAAGAGATACTGGGGATACCTGCACTGTGTCACACACAGATGGTCTCCTCAGCTTTCTTCTGGGATGACTGCAGCACAAAGAGATGCTTAAGTGATCTTAACACCATCTTCCAACTGTGTGGAAGAGCCTTACAGGTGCTTTCGACTACCTTGCTAACTGCTGTTAAGCATAACATTTAGGAAAAGATGGATGGTCTCTGGGACCTGGAAAGGTACCATTTACATATAAACTAAATATAATACATCATAGATACTTACTCAGGTGTGAATGTTTACAACTGAAATTGCTCTACCTTACAAAAGAAAACATAGCTAATAGATACAGGATTCTATCACAATTCCATCATCTTAACAAATATTAATGTATTTTCTTGTCAACACAAATGTCAGCATCTCAGACTTGAAAGGCTGAATCAGCTTACATCAGAGTTTTCCCAGAAACATTCTCAAAGTATTTGTTATGAAACAAATTCCCAGGGGCTACCAAAAACTGTACCTGTCATCTTCCTGTACCTTCCTTCACTAGTCCTCGGCATTTTGACAGGCTCCCATTGTAATGTGTATGGCACTTTAGTGCTGCCATGTCATGCTCTGTGGCTGCAACATGAACATAAATTGCAGCTGAGAGTTATGCAAAGGTTCAGTTGGTGTAAACACCACTCACATACTGTAGGCTTATACTTGTATATTTCAGAGTCCAAAGAATCTCAACACGGATGTGAATCTTAATGAAAGATCACACTTAGCTGAGTAATTGAGACAAGTGAAATGAAATTTTGAGTTAAAATTCATAAGCTCCATTTATTTAAAAAAATTTTCTTTGAAAGCTGCAGTCACCTCTGTATAATGCTGAAGTAAAGTGAGGAGGGCTGAATTAAATCAGCTGGGAAATAGAAGACACAAATTGATTCCCCTAGAACTTAAGTCTATCTCTGCACAGAAACCCAAAATTAACTCTTTTGGCTCACCTCCTAATCAATGTCCAAGTGACTCTCAGTCTTTCAGGGTTGACCTTGGTAATTATAAATAACGCACATCATTTATTAAAGCATTATTAGAATTAGACTCCATATTATTTCAAACCGTTAACTTATAGTGGGCAGATAATCAGTAAAATCTTAATTGATAAACGAAATGTGTGTTAATAGTGTTTCATTTTTGTGAGATTTTAAGAGAAATGTATGCCAGAGAGAAGAGTTGAACACATGGGTGAACTGACTTAAATTATCAGCGTTGCTTCTGACGGAAGTCACTGTGTTTGCTTCTGATGGAAGTCACTTGTGTTTGCCATAGCCTCCCCGCCCTCTTTTGAAATGAATCAACTGAAGAAAACAATAATAGTTACCAAAGACCGGGAAGTGCTCATAGAATGCAAACCCCAGGGCTCTCCCAAACCAGCCATCTCCTGGAGGAAGGCAGACAAGGCAGTGCGAGGCAACAAGAGGTGAGAACCTTATTTTTCATTTCAATCTGTTAACATCAAAATTAATTTACTTAGTTAGTAAATGATGGGATGGGCTTTGTAATGCTTTATTCTCACTCTCCCATAAACCTTCCCTACCCTGACCTTTCCTCTTGCTAGTCCTCTCCCTCCCCCATGTAGTTCCTCCTACTGCTGCGATCAAAATCACACATCTTAGAAGTTGAAAATGACATACATGAAGTATATGTCTTGCAGAGATTATGGGATGTTTCATAAACTAATTGAAACGTGGTTTTTTTTTTCTATATGTGATCCTAGCAAGGTCTAGCTCACTTTAACAGCGTAATACAATTTCTTTGTCACAAGT
Organism: Acomys russatus; assembly: GCF_903995435.1. Classification (NCBI taxonomy): domain Eukaryota; kingdom Metazoa; phylum Chordata; class Mammalia; order Rodentia; family Muridae; genus Acomys; species Acomys russatus. Next base: position 6,159,474 of record NC_067150.1, on the reverse strand, counting down.
AAGAATTTCACTACATTTTAAATGGAACTAGTGTTTTTTGCTTTTCATTTTGTTTCTGCATTATGGTGGTCCATATATCGTCTGTGATCTTTATGGTCTGTGCTGGTTTGATGTTGGTATTTAAATAATGAGAGCATACTCTGTGTCTTCTGCTCAGCCAATTTATGATCAAATTTGAGCCACGTGACATTTGTGCCAATGTTTGTTTCTCTGTTTTAATCATGTTGGTGAAAATAAACTAGGATTATTTTGATGGCCACAGGCGTGTGTGAAATATATAAAAGAATATTCAGCATATAGACATTAGTCTCTGGAAATCGAGAGGCATGGAAAAGAATATCACAGCAGTTTTGAAAAATGAGAATTAATCCATCCTGCTGTACTCTCTTCTATCTGGGCTGATCTGGCAAGTCCACGCTTTGCTGGTTATTATCCACTGATGCTGGAGGTCTGGTTAAGATGTGATATGACATCGCTCTTATGGAAACATAACAGTGTGTATAATCACAAAAGAACTTTGTGTTTCCCTTGTCTATACAAATGAGTTTTACAAGTTTTACAAGTTCTGCATGGTTCTGAGGTAAGTGCCACTATAAGTAATTCAAGTCTGCACTGAGTATCTACTCAAATAATTGTATAAGTAATTTTGGAATATTTTTAAATTTGGGAACTTTTTTTTTTTTTTACAAAATGATATCACAGCAAGTCTAATATATACTGATTCTAGCATCTCAGGTGAGACTTGCTGATTGGATTCAGGTCAAGCGGACAGGGTGTTCTTACTTGGATCTGATGACCATGTGGGTGTGGACAGCCAAGAGAATTCTTCCGTCTTGTGTAGGAGTAAATAAATGAACATATCGACCTTTTCTTTGCCTGAATCAACTAAATAGTGGCTCATATGGGCACTTGGAGAAACAGAGTATGTAACTCTTATTAAAATGAGGGAATTTTGTTTTGCTGTATAGTAGAAACAAATAGCTTGCATTGCTAGGTTATCATGTGTTCTGATGTATCACAACCTTGGAGACATTGTCAAAAGCTGCAAGATGTTCTGTTGGAAATGCATTATTTTGCTTTATGTTTTGAGGCAGCATGTGAACCTTCTCCTATTTACTGCAGTTCACCACATGAATGTTCATCAACTGTTCATAAATACCACACTGTGAGTTTAAAATTAGGAGGCGTCTGTTTTCGCCAGAGTGGAGATATTAGCAGGACTAACAGAATTAGGAGTTGACTCTTAAAATAATATAAACAAAATGGACTCCGTGTTTTCTAGAAATTGAAAATGACAGTTTATGGATACTTCAGCTGTGTCAGCCCCACTTACCATACACCCCTAAGTATACTCACGTCATGAGATAGATGCTGACCTCAACCTCAGGCTCCCTTTTCATTCCCGAATTTCAGGACTTCTCATTGAAACGCTGTTTAGAAAGGAAACTGAAAAGTGAAATATTTGTGTTTTACTTATTCAAGGAGAAGCAAGATTTCAACACATTCTGTATTTCCCAGTCGACATATTTAAACCTATATCCTGACTCTGCTTACAGACATATAGTGACCTTTCCCCCTCTGAGATTGATAGATACAGCTGGGCCCAGTAGCTCCTGTAGTCCCAGCCACTTATAATGATCAATTCAAGGCCAAACTGGGCATCTTAGTCAGACCCTGATCAAAATAAAACAAAACTAAAGTGGAATATGACTCAGCACAGCAAACATAGCATATGAGAGACCCTATGTCTAGTCCTCAGAACAAAAACAAAGAAGATGCAGCAGCAAAATACCGTTATCACTAATGGACAAGGAGTCACAACACTGAGTCATCACAGCTTCTTCGAATGTGCATTCATCTAGTCCTAAATGTACAATGGAGCTGGATTGATAAGTCTTGGGAGTCTTGTACAGTGGTTGTCTGTGTCTTCAGGCTCATCGGTGTAGCATAATGGTTGGCCAGTGCTATCAGGTGCTCTATCTCAGCATCATTTAAAATGGTGATGGCTGATTTTAAGCCAGGGATTTTCACAACTTGCAAATCACTTTTCCACTCTGGGTAGCAGAATTCGACAGTGTATAAGAGAAGAACCCAGTTTCCTTGTTCATGCTTCAGTTTTTGGGGTGCTATAGTAGACTCACTTCTCTTTTAAACTTATGAAATTTGGAGCTGGAGAGATGGCTCAGCAGTTAAGATCACTGGCTGCTCTTGCAGAAGATCCAGGTTTGTTTTCCAGCACCCAGAGAGGATGGTGACTAATTCCTGCCCATAACTCAAGTTCCATAGAATTTAGTACCCTCTTCTGGCTTCTGTTGGCACCAGACACATATGTGGTGCATGTGCACACACACAGATAAATGCACATACACATAAAATAAAAACAGATACATTTTGAAAACAAAGAATAACTTTGTTGACTTATGAAAATTGAGTGAAATATTATATGGAAAATAAGTTGGTTGGTATACGGTGGGTTACTTTGCAATTCTTATTAAAAGGGGAGAAGTTCAGTAGAGGAAGAGGAGAGGATAAGGAGGAAGGAGGAAGAGGAGAAGAAATAGAGGCAAGGAGGAGCAGGCAAATGTGGTGATGGTGCCACCATTGAAATTTTAGCTTTTTAAGAGGGAACCACAGTTTCTCTTATGAATAGTGTAGGCAGAGTTCCATACCTCTCCTCTTTCTCCAGTATTTATGAGAAAAATACATTTAAAGTTTTTGTTGCATTTGTGTGTGTAAATGTGTGTGTGAGTGTATGGGTGTGTGTGTGTGTGTGTACAGATCAGTGGACAACTTGTAGGAGTCAGTTTTCTCATTCAGGCCATCAGATTTGACAGCATATGTCTTTATCCACTGAGCTATGTCCCAGATGAAGAAAAGATATTTAAGTTAATCTGCAGTACTAAGGAATTCCTTTGGGTCACCTGTTTGAAACACTTGTTTTTCATCCCAGCCTCCTGCAACCTACCCTTGGATCACTTCTCACTCTTCCTTACTTAGTCTCCCTTGGGGCCTTGGTGAGGTTTCTGTACCAGAAGGCTGAATGTTCAGCTCTTTTATCAGTTCAATAGTCTACATCAAATTGACTAACTGTGAGGAGTTACAAGGGGAAATGCGGGAGTTACGGAAATGGGTCATTTTTATAAAGTCTTTCTGTTCAACTAGGAAGACACGAACATAGATCCCCAACCATTAAAACCTGGCTCTGGTGCACACCTGTAACTTCAGTGTTGTAAACATTTGTGGCCAGTGATAAGCAGATTTCTAGATCTCCTTGGCCAGACAGTCAAACCAGTTAGTGCACTCCAGATGCAATCAAGCACCATATCTCAAAAAGATGGAGGGCCATTGAGATGCCTCACTAGATATGCTATTGAGTCTGGTGATCTGAGTTCCATCCCAACAGCACACATGGTGGAACGAGAGAATGAACTTCTGCAAGTTGTCCTCTGACCTCTACACACACACTGCTACAAACGCATTCCCACACACTTACAAACACAAAGCAAATACACAAGTGTACAACTATTTTTAAAGGGGGAAGATGTTGAAGGACAAAACCTAACATCAACCTCTGTCCCCACACGTGTACATGTGTGTGCCCATTTGCACACCTATGTGTACACACAGGCATATGCCATCCACTCTCTCATTTCCCCCCCTGACACACACACACACGCACGGTTTTAACCATGATCCAGGTTTGGGCACACCATCTCAGAGGCCCATCAGCACACGTGGCCTTGGGTCTCTTCACCACTTCTGTCCATTTTCCTGTTGGCATGAGCACACTTGATGAGTTCTCAGCATGGACACTGCACGGGGACCCTCTTTTCTGACAGACTATCACAAGCCTGCTCTGCTCATCAAGCTCCTATTGAATTTCCACTCCAGCTCATTATTCCCATTACTTGGCCATTAACTTTTGTTAAAATATAATCATCCAGAAACACTCCAGCAGCGCATACACATTAAATCTTCATTATTGCGTGTTAAACTTTCCTACATTCTGCGAGCTGCCTTGGCTGAGAGAAGCATTCAAGGTTCTGAGTAGAGACATGGTTTCTGTCCTGTTCAGTGGCATCCGTATCAGTTGTTATTGACTGTCAAAGAAAATCATAGGTGTCTAAAATTTACAATTGTTAACATTTGAAATTCATTCAAGTATGGCTTTTTATTTCTAGGCAAAGAAAGTTAGTGGTTACAGAGATAGTAAAATATAATACAGAACCCTTGAGGCAAAAAAAAAAAATTCAAAAATTAAGTCATGGTATAGAGGGGCAATATCATAGGATAAGTGTTCTTTTATGGGACTGATGTCAAAGAACAGACTTGTCACAGCTCTTTGCGCCATTTCCCTGCTCTCCAAAGGCACATCTTAATGGCCAACTTCCCAACTTCCTCATTTAACAGGCATAGAAAATTGCACTTGAAATACCTATTAGTGGCTTCCTCAGGGAACCCATGGTGTGTTTATTGGGCAACAATGATCAAGCTCACATACTGACTCACAGACAAATGGGAAAATATATTCTTCATAAAAGCCCTACAGGACATTGTTACCGGGGGGGGGGGGGGGAGCAGGGTCTTCTTGCTCTTTGTGGGGAAGCAGAGGGATTCATGAGCATAATTAGGGTCCTGTTTTCACCCCTTGTTTCCACCTCCATGCTGTGTTTGTTAATGAACATGCTATTGTGTTGTATTGTCAATGACAGGGTCTTTTATATATTAAGACCATAAAACAATGCAGACCCTAGGTATCTTCTCTCTCTCCCTCTTTTTGTATCTAGAAGTTGTACAATAAGAGTAAATGAGCATTCATTTATCAAGAGTTTGTCATAGCAACCTTTTAACTTAAGAACTCTGCTTACAGAGGAAATGAAGTAATCAAAAGGATTTAAATTATCTCAAAGAGAATGAGGGTGCCAACTAAGCCCTTGTGTGTGGTGATTGACCCCTCATGAGCTGCTGGCACTGTGCAGTGCATTGTCACCCAGAGCTGGCTCTTCTGTGGCTTCCCTGATATTCGGAAGAAAGGGGAAGGCATCTCACACTTATTCTTGCAGGGTTATGAATAAACTTAGAATCAGAGAAAATGGAGCTGCACAAGCCTCGACTTTCTTCTGCCACTGCTCAAAATGCTCACAGCAACACCACAAGCAAGAATGAGTCATGGTGGCTTTGGAAATGATGATCATAAATACATTCTTGATCTCTAGTTACATCACCCCTTCAAGTAGAAATGAGCAAAACTAATAATCAAAAAGCTTGTTATCCCAACAACTGGAGCCCGAGACAGGAACAATGAGAGCTGTAGGCTAGCCTAGACTATGCAATGAGACCCTAAAACAAGGACAGGCAAAACAGAAGAAATGGTAAACAACTTGTTCAAGCCTAAACCTCTTAAATCACATTAAAGTAGCAGAAAAACTTTTCCATGCACACCTAGGCTGTTGACTCTTCCGATGCTCTCTGGCTTAGAGGTCCCACTCATGGACCACTCTACAGAGTACCAGAAAAATTGTAAGGAAGAGGTCATGGATGCACCTTCACCCTGCGATGAGATGGGCAGATTGCTCCCCTGTGGAAGGAGTAGGTGGACCCGTGCATTCTTAGGTGGAGGGGCCAAGTTCCCATTCTTATCTGTGATAGTGAGCCCTTCCCTTCTGTCTCTGCAGCTGGGTCTGCATATCAGTAGCTGAGCAGCCAATTATCTGCATCTCAGTAGCTGAGCAGCCAAGCATGCTTAGCCAAAAAGGCAGCCAAGACACAAGAATTAGGTTTTAATTCATGAACTATTTTCCGTACGTTCTGTCTAAAAACAAGAGTCTAAAGTAAGCTTAAAGACAAAAAAAAAGACAAGGACAAGTGGCTGATAACAAAAGGAAAGATGAGAAAGCTCTCCAACTCAGTGACCCCTGGTTTTTAAAGCCCTGGGATGTAAATTGCAGGAGGCATACCCAGGGTACCTCCCAGGGCCTACCTCTGGAATGGATTCAGGACAGCTTTGAAGTGTTTCTCTGAAAGAAGCCAGTTTGATGACAACTTTTGGTCAAACAGTCTTTGTAGTCTATGGCCAGCACTACTCCAGAAGAAAGGCTGACCATGCACTCCCCACTCTAGCAGAAAAGCTGTCCATGTACCCCTACTTTAGCAGAAAGGCTGTCCATGTACCTTCACTCTAGCAAAAATGCTGACTATGCATCCCTACTCTAGCAGAAATGCTGGCTATGCACCTGTACTCTAGCAGAGAGACTGTCCGTGTGCCCCAACTTTAGCAGAAAGGCTGTCCATGCACCCCTACTCTAGCAGAAAGGCTGTCCATGTACCCCTACTTTAGCAGAAAGGTTGTCCATGTATGCCCACTCTAGCAGAAATGCTGACTATGCACACCGACTCTTGCAGAAATGCTGACTATGCACCATTACTCTAGCAGAAAGACTGACCATGCACACCTACTCTAGCAGAAAGGCTCATCTGCACAGCCCTACTCCATCCCCTTTCTGACCTATTATTGAATTCAGATCATAGAAGCTGCCTTAACTTTCCTTTTCAGGGAAACCACTCCTGAAGGCAGCAGGATGTTAGTTTGTGTGTTCTGATCCATCTACTCTGATGGATGCATAAGGTGCATCTATACATAGAACACTGCAGATTTCTGAACCTGTTTATGGTGAGGATTTGATGGTCACGTGGTAAAATGATGTCATATCACCAGTGTACTTCAAATCATGTAAATTTGGAATAAATTTCATTTTGAGAGAAAACATGTACATTCCTTTTTAATTAAAAACTGGGATTAAATACTACTAGCTGTTAAAAGGTTGGAAATTTATGTTAGTAATAAATTTTAATCTCCACTTTTATTCTTTTCTGTATTTTGTTTTTATATCGTTTGTGGAAAAAGAACATTTATGAGGTATCATAAGATTTTACAGTAAGAACTTGTTCAGAGTGTTAAAATGACATGGTGCTTATCACATGGGTCAAACAATTTAATAATATAGATTTGCTCTCCATCTTAGAGCAGGATATCATTGTCAGTATTCTGTCTTGAAACTAATTTGAACTTTCTCAGTGGACTAGAGTGCACCTTCCCTGCATGATTTTAAATGTAACACTTATGTGTATTTTCTTGTTTCTTCTTCCTCCTTTTGAACACACTGACCATTCTCAGCAATAGTGCAACCTTACTCGGTAGAAAGAGAAAGATCTATCTCTATTCTGGGAATGTGGAAGCAAATACAATTGTGTGAATTTACAGATACTTAGAGTTTAAAATAACTTCTAACACTGGTTTTTACTAAAGTGCCAAGGAGGAGGAACCCTCTAAGTGAGATATTGACATTTCAACTCAAAGGGATTAAGTGATTTGTTTAAAATTGCCAGTCACAAAATAACTTTAAAGCCAAGTCTGGTACTGATCAATAAATCGATAATTCTCTGATCAAAGTGACTAAAATGAAAGCAAAACTGCATTTCAACCCACATGGAGAAGGTAGTAGAATTCCATCCACCTTTACCACCTTTTTAGACAGTCCTCCGAGGCCCTAGCTAGCCATCAATTTGTAGCAGACCTTGACTTTACATCCTCCTGCCTCTGCCTTCTGAATCCTGAGGTTGCATTGCCATGCCTAATTAAAATTTAGGTTATGTTTGTTATTCTATTTCAATGTTGTGGTTAATTCAGAGTCTCACACATGCCAGAAAAGCACCCTCTCTCACGGATTTAACCCCAGGGTTCTTTTCATTTTTTTATTTAGAGACAGTCTCACTTTCCAGCCCAGGCTGATCTCAAGCTCTTTCTCTCCCGCCTGAGGGATTCAGTGCTGGGATTACAGGCACACAGCACTGCACTCCTTGTACCTGTTCCACATGTAAGCTCAACTCTCTGTTCCAAATTCAAGAACGTCAAGACTTCATAACCAGTTTTAACAACACACACACACACACACACACACACACACACTTCAGACCCTCTAAATAAAGGACTTTACTCATCTGTCCACAAATTCTATGACTGTAACAGTAAGATGTCTTGGGTTTTCAGTCATGTAAATCGCAGAACTGGAGACCACGTGATCCAGGCTTGTTTGCCAGATGACTGGATTTGATGTAATGAGAGCGCAGTTCTACAGTTTCTCGGTCGCGTCCTTGAAGGGAAGCTACTTGCCCTTACTGATCGTCTCCCTGTGCCACTTGGGCTAGTGTGATAGTTTCCTCATTCAAAGTTGAACTGAGAATATAAGGACCAAATCAAAACAAGGAAAGCCAGTTCCTTAATGACTGTGTCCTATCCACCTAAGGCACAGTACAGCTTTGACAAAGAAAGAAGTAAACACTGAGTCCTTTCCACGGCTGCCTATACTTGGTGCATCTTGTATTAATAAACCCAGTATCCAGTTAAAAAGACTCTCATGCATGGCCAAATGTAGATAATTTTTCATTTCTTTTCTAACATTCCCATGAAGGCTCGGTCATTTGTTTGTCTTCTAGAAAAACAATAAAATTTGCTTCTGGCTTATTATCATGTTTTCCTATTTTTTAATTCAAATCTATTTCTAACTGACACAATAAAAACAGGAAAATTGTTTATTTTGGTGACAACTGTATGACCCTCTCATACATATATTTATTACATATTGTTCACATCAGGTTAAAGATCCTTGTTTCTGCCGGTTTTATCAAGTCTTTATTATAGAAATAGCTCCTTCTATCTTTTTTAAATGTAAATATATCAATACCCATAGTTGTCTAAGATATAGCACAGCAGACTTCTTAAAATATATGTTACCTTTTATTCATTTGTTTTGTGTGCGTGCAGAGAGATGAGAGTACTAAGTGCAAGAGTCCTTTTTTCTCTCAGCCACACGGTGCCTTTCCCCACTGAGCTGTCTCAAGGGCTTCAAGGTGTCTATCTCCACCTAACTTCCATGCTCTGCGCATACCACCCTGAACACACCTGACTCCGCCTCTAACCGCCATTGCTCCACCTCTCCTCATTCCCACCTCCTTCCTATTTCTCCGGCCTTGATTATACGTTTTCCCTCAATTCCTATGAGATCAGTTCCTATATCTCACATATTTTGAGAATATACATACATGTAAGGATATGTGGCACTTTTTGAACCTCATTTTCCTTCCAGCAGAAAAAGAGGATGCCAAATTACAAAGTAATGAACTCAATAGCCAAAATTCCATAGTACTATGACTGTCATTTCCTCCTAATGATAAACTAGACCACAGAGGTATTGGTGATTTGTACAATAAAAAATATCCATGGCTATCCGTCTTCTCACTAACTGATTACTCTCACTGAGGATCTAATATTACACATAAATAACTTGTAAAATCAGCATCACAATTGCACTGACTCTGCCCTGTCCTGATCTACAGTGGCTTAAGCAAAATGCAGTGTTTCCAAACTCATTTCATTCCTAGAATACATAACCCAAAATAATAGAAGTGTACCAAGAAACCGCATTTACACTTTATTAAATTGTTGATTTAAAAAAAAAAAGACGGAAAAGGTGTTCTCATGGTTCAAATACCTATGCTTTAGCAGCCCTGTTGATGTAACATGAGAGAGATGACAAATCTTCAAATAGGCGAGCTATAATTACATGCAGAGGGTAGCACATCAGAAAGCCTTTAATTGCTTTTTCCTGGCATGTCCCAAGTTGAAGGTCACAGAAGAGGTTCAGATTCCTCCCTGAAGACCTTCAAACGTGCCTTTCTGCTTCTTGTCACCACCAGCCTGTCTCTTGTTTCTTTTTTCCCCCTTAATTGTTAAGTATAACAAAACAGGCATCAACTCCCATAGGGAAGTATCAAGGAAGAACTCAGGCAATTTAAGCCATAAATGACAAGAGAATAAGGCTGCCCCGTTGTCCTAGCAGCGTCCCTAACTTGCAACTTTACATCTCTACCTAATTACCAGCTTAGCAAACAGTTCATAAATTCTACTTCTAACTATGGTTCATTTACCCCAGTTACTATAAACAGTTGCACAAGTTGCCTGGCTGTGCACTCCAAGTAGGCACAACTTGAACAAGCCATTAATTGCTTAAAGGCTTTTCTTTTCCAAAAGCCCCCCAGACTACAACTTCCAGCTTAATTTGTCCTTAATACAAACAGCAACTGAAATGTTTGGGAATTCAAGCATCTAAGTGCACGCTACTGACTGATCCTGCTACCTCCCCAAGTGGCTCTTTGCTGAATATAAAACAGTGAAGAAAGAAGATTCAGAGAATGTTGAGGAAAAAAGCATTTTACAGTGGAAATGTTTAGCCACCTCTGGGAGCAGCTACTAATCCCAATAGTCACTTCTTTTCAGTTTTTGCATAAATCATTCTCTAATTTAACTATAGTCGATTCTTAATGGGAATTAGAGACATGGCTACAAATTAGAGGGCTGACATGATGTTAACCTTGAATGCAACCTACAGACCATTTTCATAAAGGATACGCTGAACAGACCTTCATATCAGCATGCTTGCTTCTCTTCACATTAAAAAAACAGCTCCGCCTAGAAACTAGCAGTAGATCAAACACAGAGAAAAGGAAATGCTCACTCACAAATGGGTGTTCATATTACCTCCTCCCCAGGACTCAGAGATGGTTGTAAAAGAGGTCGCAGGAATATTGTAAGAGCTAGATAGACAACGAGGGTGACCAGAGTCGCACGGTGTCTTCTGGACTTGTCAGGGCAGCTGACTTCAGGGCTCAGGAAGCACTGGTTGACCGTACAAGATCTGTGTAAGACCATGCCAATCGATATTCTAGCACCGGGTAAAGAGGGCTCACTGGGAACTATTGACAGCTGATGGTGTCTGGGCCAGGAAGAATAAGTTCTCTTTAAGGGTGTGCCCCTAATAGGTGAACCACACTCCAAGATGTGCCTGTGCAATTGGGAGGAAGTGGGGAAATAGCGATATTGATCTGGGGGGAGTTGGGGGGTGGATATAATCAAAATACATTGTATGAAATTCTCAAACATTTAATAAATATAAAAACAAAGTTAAGGCTCAGGAACAGTCATAGGGGAGGGGAATAATGGGCAAATGGGGCGGGGAGGAATGGGAGGATACAAGGGATGGGATAAACATTGAGATGTAACAAGAATAAATTAATATAAAAAAAGAAAAAAAACATAAAAAAAAGTTAAGGCATATGTGTATGTTGTCTGCATACACACACACACACACATATATATATATATATATATATACACATATGTGTGTAGATGTTTATGTATGTAGAGACCGTGTGTTAAGATGGGCTCTGCGTTCTTGCTTATGTCTTCAGGAATGAGATTACTAATCTATTACTTTTGCTTCACAATTGCACATAATCAATCTGACACCAATCAGTTTCTTTCTTCAAGCCACAAAGGAATGAGCTGGGTACACTAATGTGCAGTTTGATTCATTTCAGGGAAACAGCTCCTTGTTTAGTAGATACTGAAGGTAATACATTATGTCAATTCATATCAAAGAAAGGGAAATAAGCCCTGTGCTCACAGAGGCACTGTTTAGTGCTCAGGTGTAACACAAGCCTTGAACCTCATAGTGTGGAGTGGAAAAGCTGCCCCCACTAAGACAAAGAAAAAAGTAGCTCCCGTGTCCTAAGCACAGGGAATGTTGGATGCACATTACTTTTTTTGCAGTCCACATAATCAGATAATATTCTAAGAAAGATACAGTTGGCCATTTTAAGTAAATTTAGTCATAGATGCCCAGGCTCATACACACAGGAAGTATCTCAGGCAGAAAGAATGCCCAATTCTGTTTTAAACCCAAACCATCCTCAGTCTGCTAAATTGCACAAAACCCTATGAGAGTCCTCAGAGTAAAAAGTAAAATCTGGATAGAAGGTAATTACCAGGTTTTAGATGAACTATTTTAAATGATTCTTGAATTTGATTTTGACCTATAGAGACAGAGTACATTTTACAAAAAGAGTTCAGAATTTGAGATATTATTATCACGAATCTAGGACACATTACGAAAACATGTGTAATGATTTCAGTCAAAGTGTAGATTAAGGGGGAAAAGAGAAATAAACTGGACAGTTCAAAGAGCTATGGGCTAAGGACTTAGGAAGATAGACTGCTTGTCCTTAACTCAATGTCTCTTAGGTAAATCTGAAAACACTCAATTTATGTGTGTGTTTTAGGTTAGATTAAGAAACAGAAAAGTAGTTTGCTAGAATATCTCAGCCAGTGCTGGAAGAAAAGAATTCAAAGTTAGTGAAATGCTCTAGCTTCAACTTGCTGTGATAAAATCCTGAGAAAATCCAAGGAAGGGAAGGTGCTTTCAAAGGTTTCTGCTCATAGTCATCTGGTCGAGGCCGGCAGAGAGGAAGAACAGCATCATGGGAAGTGGTCTGCAGGGGGCTGCTGACCTCAGGGCAGCCAGGGAGCACAGCGGGGGTCCGCGCTGACAGACATCACTCCCTTCAAGTACCCCACTGACCTGCTTCCTCAGAGAAGACCTCTATCCTCAGTTTCTCCTGTTCCCCATAATCTAATGGACTATGACGTCCTCCGTGGAGTGGTGGATGACGTCAGCGCGCTCAGGATCTAACCTCCTCACCTCACAGCACTTCTGTGTGAAAGCAAGATCTCAGCACGAGTGTCTGCCTCACTTTAGTATATAAAACAAATAGGAGGAAAACAAAGCCCTCATTATTGTGAGAACAATTTAATTGTCTGTAAAGAAAGCCCAAAATAATCAGCAGAAAAATACTTGAATTTTTATGGAGTTTGATTACATTTTTAAATTGAAAAAACCTCTAAATTTGCATTTCTATGCAATGAAATAAAAAGGCTGAGAAAAATAATTTAATGTGGCATCCACAGGAAGGCTTGGGACTGTGAGGTGATGGTAGGGTAGCATGCTTTTGGGAAACAGAGATGTTTTCATTTTAAATTCCATTTTGAGTAAAAATACAGTTGAATTTCATCATGAATGCTAACTTTTCCCAGTGTACGGTCCTCAAGGTCCCGATATTTTATTAGTAGCATCTTTATCCATCTTTCCCTGACTGAAGCCAGAGACGCATTTTAAGTACCATGCACTCAGAGGTTTTTCCAAAAACAGTCTTTTATTCATTTGTTTTCAAAGATTCTATGTGAAGCAATTTCAAAGACAACAAAAAGCTTGGGTTTCAGATTTTCCCATAGCAGTCCAGAGACACTGTGTGCCTTCCATCACCTCACCATAGTCAGTGCCACTGGAGCGAAATAACTGATAGCGTCTAAACAAATCACTAGGCATTTCTGTTTCTTAAGGGTGTTGAAGATAAACTCTCTCTAGTCTGTCTCTCCGTGTGTGTGTGTGTGTGTGTGTGTGTGTGTGTGTGTGTGTGTGTGTGTGTGTCCATACTGATCAAGTGGGCAGAAACAGGGAGGGAAAAGAAAAGGAATAGGATGTGAGTACAAATCTGGCTACCTCAGCTCATGTTTTTCCTAGAAACACGACACAGGTGGAATACATGGGTGCAGGGCTTCCTGTGTTGTAGTGGGTCACATAGCACATAGCATATGCGTATTCTGAAGGGTTAGCACTTAAGAGGGTTGTGTTTGTTGTTTGTCTGTGTTAGTCTTTGAGATAGGGATGTAACCCACACAGACCCCACATTCACTGGGCAGAAGAGGATGGCCTTGAACTGCTCATCATCCTACCGTCACCTGAGACTCACGCCTGTGCTGCCACACCTGGTGAGGATGCTTTAATGTAAACACTTATTTCAACTATTCTGGTTGGCATTTACACTTATAAACTGACAGGTACACGTACACACACACACACACACACACACACACACACACACCCATACACATATGCATGTGTATACACAAAATAATTGAAGCAGTACTTGGGAAATCTTTGACATCTAATTAGTATTATTAATATTGGGTAAACAAACCTGCAAAAGTAACTTTTCTGTCTGGAAGATGTTTGGTTGAAACTCATATTTTTATGATAGCCAATATTCATTGATAAAATTTTTACTGAAAATAAAACCTGTATGACTTGATGAGTAACAATAATCAACATTGTTACGTTTGATTCCCAGCACAGTGAAAAGGCACAGGAAAAGTTAACTATAAGTAGGTACCAGGAAGAAGCCCTGTAGCACGAGATGTGTTGGCTCAGTGGACCGTTATTTTCTTAATCCCTCCTGGGCTGTATACAGATGAATCAAGTCTTGGAACTGTGAAATAACCTGCCCAGAGTTGCTCAGTAAGTGGGGGTTGCAGGCTCATGTGTAGGAACAGCAGTCCCAGCCAATCTTTCACACAGGTCATAGGGCACTGACTCTCAGGCGCTGAACCTGCGTAGCCTTCTGAGCCTAGGTTTCTGCTTTCTGAAATGAGGCGTGGTAAGTAAATGACAGAAGTCTTGAAGGATTGGCCACACAATCTCACAAAGCCCCTGACATGTGACAGACACTTAATAATCAGGTACATGTCCTGTCAGAAAAAGGAAAGGCTGGCGCGTGAATAAAAGCCAGGGTAGGCTTCCTAGCACCCACCTGCTAGGAAGGGTGGGCTTCTACAATTTGTCTTTGAATTCCAACTTGAGAAAGGCAGCTGAACCCAACCCACTTTCATCAAAGCTCATTTCACAGTTCCAAGGAGTGCCAAGTCTGTCATCAAACCGCTAGCTGACTAGTGGACACACGCCCCTTCTCAGTCCATGGACCTGCTGAATGGGGTGTCCTCGCATATTGTGTAGAGCTCATGGGTTTTGTTTGATTTATTTAATACCAATTGTTTATCCACATTCTCTACACAGATACCCATGATTCATTTTGTTCGGTAGAATTAATTAATTATTGAAACTCTTCGCAAAATCTCTAGAACCTTGTGCTTTGCCAGCCTCCTTCCCTGACAGCTTGCACCTACCTGACATTCCACTGGAACCAGCTTCCTTTATCAGTGCAGCCGAAGCCACGCCCCTTTCCTTCCTAGCCTGAGTATTGGGAGTTTCTCTCTGGTCTTCATGCTTGCTTGGTAAGCAGTTTGCTGACAGAGCTGTACCCCCAACTCCTCGTCTTCACATAGCCCAGCACACTCTTCAGCATTTTTGTTTCTTTCTTCCATGATCTGTATATATGGCTCAGAGAGACTCTCTGGGCGGCAATGGCTTGGTTTCTTCTTACTCACTAACTGTTGAGCATGGAAGGATACTTGACACACTGTGCAAAGAAGAAAACAACAAAGCTTTCTTGTGAGTTTAGAGAAACACACCTAGCCAGTTTCTTTGTGTCTCCTAGTCTGCATATCTCTGTACCTCAGTTTGTCAAAGGTGCACAAAGATAATGTCAAGATAAATTATTAAGGATAAGACAGAGAGTGGAAGAAATGGCACTCTGAGTTTCTTTGAAAAAAAGTTGTTATAATAAAATAACATTATTACAGTTTTTCACATAGGACTTGAACTTTCTCCTATAGGATTTAGTCACAGCAGTGTGGTATCAAATCACAGGTATAAGGAGAAGTAGAGTTGATTTTCTTTTTAAGAATTTTAACTAAACATAATTGGTTATCTGTGATAGCTCCTTCCTCGCTAGCTTAAACTCTGCTTCTCTGGTCAACAGAATTAGGAAGTGACTACTGAGCTACTAAGAAACAGTACTGAGGTCTTGGTTTTTCCATATGTCCTGCACTTGCCCACTGAACCAGGCGAAGCTTTTGTGTGTGGTTTAAATGATAGTATTCAGAAAAGCAGCCAAGGAAGCAAGCACCCAGCTGTACTCCAGGCCTGTGTCTTCTGCTGAGTGTGTCTCCTGGGGTACAGCTTCCAGGGCCCAGTCTTCTAGGCAGCGTCCTTATTAAAACACAAATCTAAATACTTTTCGCGAACTACCTAATGCTGTTTAAAATACCCAGGTAAATCATTTTAACTAAATTCTTTTGGTATCACCCCACTCTCCACAATGTTCCTATACAGTTTTGAAGGATTATAAAATTGTCATTAAAAATTCAGCACATGGCACACCACATCAGAAAAGTTACATCTGTGTAAATCAGTATATGGAGTAAGGCAGTGTTCTCCCCCCCATACTGGGATAAATGCTTAAAATTTTATGTGATTACCCTCTGTGTATATATCGTATGCTGAAAGGGGAGTTGGGGGAGGTAGTATGGCTGCACCTGTGTGCCTGCTCTAAAATACAGAGATTTCCAGTTTTCTGTCTCTTGATGTCCATTAGGTGCCTGGAATGTTCACAATGACACCCAAGCTAGACGTGCATGCAAGCTGTTCAAAGCATGCAAAGATAGCACGTGAGTTATGTCTGAAAGGACTAGACAGTTTCCCATCCTCGTGACCCATATTCTGAGTGACGGTGTGTGGTAGCAACTTCTGTCTTCTCAGTGGCCATTTTTTATTTGAGTTTTGAATCTTCCACATGTGAATTATAGCGCTGTATGGTTGGCTGTAAAACACAGTAGAAAAAAAGCACTGTTCTTCCCTAGCTCAGATTCACAGACCTAGTACTGTGGTTTGGATGGTAATGGTCCCGGTAGGCTCACATATTTGAGTATCTATATTAGATACATTAAGTGCCCGTGAGTTACTTAGTGGCCATGTTGTTATCAAATCAAACATTGTGGCGTTATACTGTCTGTGATCCCATAAGCCTTATTTTCTTAACAATGACACCAAGCATAAAAGCAGTGATGTTGATAATTTCAGTATGTCAAAGAGAAGCCTTGACATCATTTCCTCACCTTAAAAAGTGAACATTAAGGATTTAATAAGGAAAAATGATATTGCATACCAAAGATGTATGGCAAGAACGTATCTTCCACCTGAGGAATGACGAAGGAAAGACACTCTAGGCCCACTTCGCAGTCATACCTCAGACTGCCAAAGCGGCAGCCAGGTGCATGATGAGCCCTTACTGTAGATGAAAAAGGCAGTGAGTCTGTGTATCCATCTTCAGGGAAGGATGTGGTGTACAGAGTCTTGATACAGCTTGGCGGGGTGCGGGGGTGTGGGGTTGGTAAAACTTTAGTTCTCATTCAATGTGGTTAGAAAGACAAAAGTCCCCCACTGAGCTGTGCCACGAGGGGACAGAATTGCGAAATGTCTTATTTTATTCTCTGTCTCCAAATATACCCAAGCGGTTTTGAGGAGATTGGATTGAAAAGTCTTAGTCTATGGAGTATTTCTTTTCATATTTGAAACTAGTTGGTGCAGTCCCACATTTAATTTCCTCATGGATTTACTGAATAAAGTAATAATGATAATAATAATGATGATGATGATGATGATGATGATGATGATAATAATAATAATAATAATAATAATAATAATAATAATGAAAAGAAAAAAAGGAGTCTGTGAACACTTGGTCCTCAGTTGGTGCTGTCTGGGGCGGTGATGGGCCGCAAGACATGGAGCCCTGGTGGAGGAAGTACCCACTGGGAGTGTGCCCACCCACTTCCAGCTCCCTCTCTTCCTGTATTTGTGCTTGAGGTGTGATCTCTCAGCTTCCTGTTCCAGTCACCATGCCTGCTGTTTGCTGACATGCTTCCATAACGGACTCTTATCTCTCTAGAACCAGAAGCCAAAATAAATGCGTTCATCTATAAATTGCTTTTGGTCACGGTGTTTTATCACAGCATCAGAAAGCACAAGGTAGAACTGCTGAAACACAAATGCAACACTAAGACAATAAGCTGAAGTGGTAAGGTTCCAATTTAGAAAATAGACTGTATGCTTTCAAGCATTTCTTTCAGAACTGGAAACTGTCATATTTTATACTGTATATCCAAATATAGCCAAAGAGAGCTTTTAGCAGATTGGATGAAAAATCTTAGTCTATAGGGTTTTTTTTTAAATATTTGTTAACAATTCATATTGTGTTTGAAACTAGTTGCTGTAGTCCCACCTTGAGTTTCTTTGTATATAGAATTAAATAAAGAAATACAAAAGAAAAGAAAAGAAAACATGACCGCTCATAGAAATGTTGTAAGAGAAGATGTATTGTGCATACAATTGAAGAGCACTGTTAGGGGCAAGGACCTCTGGGAGCGGCTGCGCCACATGGGAAGTTGGGGAAGAGGAAGAGAGAGAGGGGAGAAGGGGGATCCAGGCGCAGAAGCCAAGAGGTCCATGGGTACAAAAGAGAGCTGATAACTAAAGTGTCTGGGTTATACAGGGAAGAGCAAGCCAGCCCTGCAGCTGGAAATTTCAGGGTTGCGGGCTGGGTATGCCAGTCACGAGGACCCTGTAACAGTAGGGACTGAGCGATGCTAGAACCAGGAGGTTAGGTCCACTTTGAAATGTTAAACCCCAGTCATTTGTCCCAGATTTGAAACCTAGCAGGTGCATGACCATAGGCTCATTTGAGTGGCTGTTCATAGCACATACACACACATACTAATGTCATATGGGTGATACTTCTATCCAGTTTAACTTCAACTTAATCTCTGCTTTTTAGAACTAGCCCTAGAAAAGGGGTTCTGTTAAAACTCCATTGTGCAGGATGATATTTGAAGTAGAGCTTGAGAAATGCAAACAACCATTCCAATATGGCGTCTGATCAACAACTCAGTCTCAACTTTGGTCTCTAGCCAGCTTCACATATAATTCTTTGCAGGGGGTGGGGAGCCGCCAAATATTATTGATGGTTCCTCAAGCCTGTGAGTGAAAGTAATTATAGAAGATAATTTTGCTGGGTTTTATGTACATGTGTGCCTTTGGTGATTTATACAAAAACTGCATGAGATAATGTGTCTTCATTGTATCATAGCAAGGAGCTGTTGCCCATATCTGTAACTCCGGGTCACAGTAAGCATTTACAATTACTATCAAATGTGTGGCAGTCCTCACTCAACAGAAAAGGAATCTGTTTCTATGAGAGGGATCAAGAGTGCCCCCTGCAGGCTGCAGCATAGGCAGGGGCTGGTTATTCTGAGCCAGGGCTGCCTTCCCCCTAGACTAGTGGTGCAGTTGCCTGGGGCACAGTTCCTCATGAGGCCTATAGCACTGGGAACGCCCTAGGATGGTTTTATATATATATATATATATATATATATATATATATATATATATATATATATATATATATTTTTTTTTTTTGTCATCAAATGAACATTTTTATCTTTGGACTGAGCATCCCCATGTTTATTTTTCCTATCGGGCCTAATACATGCTGCATGCAGTCCTGTCACTAGAGTGCCTGACTGCTGTGTAGTCCCCGGCACAGACTTTGAGGTTTATGCATGTGAACTCCTAAATCTAGAGAGAGAGAAATGGTACCTCTTTCAGATATTTTCAAAACTTAAGGCATATGCTTCCGGCCTGATTTATACACGATACTGCTCATGTCATATGCTATTGTATTTATAGATATGCTGATGGACATCTGTCCTGGGAGATCCTTTCTCTTGGAACTCTTGCCCTTGGCTGGTGACTATTTGACCCATCTCCTCCCCTGAAACCTGTTCTCCACCCCCCCAGCAATCCACATGTGCTATTATATATGTTTTAATCTTTGATGGCCTTACACATGTTATAATGAATTTTCATCCTTCTTACTCTCTGTTACCCTGTTCCATCTTCCTCGCCAGATGAAAATTTTCTCCTTCTATATGTCCTCTTTCCGTGTGTGTGTGTGTGTGTGTGTGTGCGTGTGTGTGTGTGTGTGTGTGTGTCTGTGTCTGTGTATCTGTATTAGCCTGGGTTCTCTAGAATTCTTTCTATATAAAGGGTATTTGTTAGAATGACTTAACAAGCTATGGTCCAGCCTATCTACAGAAGGAAGGTCTGTCTATGCACAGAAGGTCTTCCTTTTTTGTGTATCCTTATTAGGTTTCAGGCAGAAGTGCTGGGAGCCCAATTAGAGGTGAGTCTAATTAGCAGTTGATCATCCCCCTCCAAATTAAGCAAAAGTCCCACACAGGTGTTCCTTTCATTTGGGGTTTTTACTTAATTCCAGATGGTAGTCAAGTTGACAGCTAGGAATAGCATCACAGTCTCACTGTGTTTAATCAGGACCCTCTGCACGGGAATGGCTAGAGAGCATCCCCTGAAGCTTGAGTGAATTATCAGTTGCTACCACCGAAGAAAGTCACTAGGCCTTTGGGGAAAGTGAGGCCTCCTTACCCACTCCCAGGTTTTACATGGCTAACCACAGAGACTTACAACCTGTCTAACTGTAGAGAGTAAATGACTGACAAGGGCTCAATCTTAAACAAGACACACCACCACATACCCCCCCACACACATGCACACACACATACACACACAGAGACACCACACACACAGCACACACACACACATACACACCACACACGCACAACACACTATACACACACAGCACACACACAGATAACACATACACACGTAGACACCACACATACCATACACACACACACACACACACACACACACACACACACAGACAGACACCACATACCAAGGCTTGGGGAACATAATGGAAAGGGTATAGCAAAGACTAGTTGGAAGGATGTCTGTGAAGCAGCATCTTATGGACATGACATGATCAAACATTCATGAGCTCACAGCAGCTATGGATGATAGCACTCATGGATAAGTGGTTTTCCAAAGCCATATTGGCCACAAATCCTGAACTACTAAGGCAGTCCTATCCCTGTCAGGCAGTCTGACCTCAGTGACTGAAATTCAGTTGCGATGTCTACAATTTCATTTTATGACATTGTAATGAGCACATTAGTCCATTATGAGCTTCTATGAGTCTCCCAGGCCAGTGGTTCCCAGGATGTCACAGTGGGTAGGGAAGATGCTAAAGTAAACAGAGTGGCCAGGTATATAAGTTACTTTTCTGTTGCTATGGTAGAAGACTATGGCAAGTGCAAGGAAGAGCATGCCAACTAGCTATCCAATCGAATTGATCAGTCCTAAAGCATATGTACAAGTAACATAATACAGACTAAGCAAGTCGGATTTATGTATCGAGGATAGCACACATGCACATACAGACACACATAGAGAAAGCATATACATATGATTGCATACTAATATTAATATACAACAAGATAGTATATATATAAGCATGACAATTACAAAGGTAATTTCTATCCCAGAGTCGCTTAAAAATAAAATGAATTTATAGTATATCTCAAAGATTCATTAGAAATATTGCATGTCCTGTTTATATTACAGCTTTGTTGACTCTACTTCTTTGAAGAACAATGTGGTTTGACAACTGGAATGTGGCAATGTGTGTGTGTGTGTGTGTGTGTGTGTGTGTGTAATAATAAAGAAAAGGAGGCTGTGAATTTGAAAGACAGCAAAGTGGGTTGAGTAAATGGGAGGTTTTAGGAGAAGGAAAGGAAAGGAGGAAATGATGTAATTATATTATGACTTCAAAAATATTTCTAAAAACTGAGAACTAAAAATTTAAAAACCAGCAGCAACGTACTATAGAGCAACAGTAATTAAAACAGCTTGGTGCTGGCATAGAAATAGGCTGGCTGGCCAATGCAATCGAATCGAAGACCAGGAAATAAATCCACACACATATGGACACTTGATTTTTCATAGAGAAGCCAAATCTATTCAATGGAAAAAGGGGATAGCATCTTCTTCAACAAATGGTGCTTGTCTAACTGAGTGTCTACTTGTAGAAACATGCAAGTAGATCCATTTTTATCACCATGCACAAAACTCAAGTCCAAGTGGATTAAAGACCTCGACATAAAACCAGAGACACTAAATATGTTTGAAGAAAAAGTAGGGAAGAGTCTGGAACTCATTGGCACAGGAGACAACTTCCTGAAGAGAATTCCAACAGCCCAGACTCTAAGATCAACAATTAATAAATGCGACCTCATGAGGATGAGAATCTTCTGTAAGGCAGAAGACACTGACAAAAGAACAAAGTGACAGCCCACAGACTGGGAAAAGATCTTCACCAACCCTACATTTGACAAAGGTCAAATATCCAAAATATATAATGAGCTCAAGAAATTAAAGAGCACCAAACCCAATAATCCAATTAAGAAATGGGGCTCAGAATTAAACAAAGAATTCTCAACAGAGGAATATTGAATGGCTGAGAAACACTTAAAGAAATGCTGAACGTCCTTTGTCATCAGGGAAATGCAAATCAAGATGACTCTGAGAGTCCATCTTATACCTATCAGAACAGCTAAGATCAAGAACTCAAATGATAGCATATGCTGGCAAGGATGTGAAGAAATGGGAACACTCCATCATTGCTGGTGGGAATGCAAACCTGTACAACCACTTTGGAAATCAACCTGATGCTTTCTCAGAAAACTGATAAAGGGCTAACTCAAGACCTAGCTATTGCTCTCCTTGGAATATACCCAAAAGATGCTCTATCACACAACAAGGACATATGCTCACCTATGTTCATAGCAGCCTTATTAGTAATAGCCAGAATCTGGAATCAACCTAGATGCCCCTCAGTTGAAGAATGGATAAAGAAACCATGGTACATTTACCCTGTGGAATACTACTCAGCTATTACAAACAAGGAAATCCTGAAATTTGCAGGCAAATAGAAGGAACTAGAAATGATCATCCTGAGTGAGTTAACCCAGACTCAGAAAGATACGCATGGTATATACTCACTTATAATTGAACAGTAGCCCAGGAGATGTCCCCTGAAAGTCTTCACTTAGCTTGAGATTGGGATAGATACTGGGACTTCCTATTGGGACTCTAGGTGACAGAGGTAAGGCAGAATGGGGGAAATAGAAGGATCCCGAGGGTCCTAGAAACCTACAAGAAGATCATTGAAGCTGGCAGATCTGGACCCAGGCAGGTCAGCTCAAACTATTGTACCAACCAAAGACAATGCATGAAGTAAATGTACAATCCCTGTCCAGATCTACCCAATGGATACTACATTCTCCACAACTGTGTGGAGAGCAGGGACTGACTATGACATGAACTCTGGTGCCCCCTATTTGACCATCCCTTTGGTTGTGAGACCTGGTGACACTCAGAGGAAGAGTAAGCAGTCAACCAGGAAGAGACCTGATAGGCTATGATCTTATAGTAAGGGACAAGGCCCCCTTCTGTCACAGACCTAGAGGACGGGAATAGGATAAAAGAGGGAGGGAGGAGTAATGGAAAGATTCAAGTGAGGGGATAACAATTGAGATGTAATCTGAATAAATTACCTAAATAAAAATTTTAACAAATCAACTGCGAGAACAAGATGAGTTTACTTTGTTTTACTGTCCCTGGGGGATAAGAGTCAGTAATGGCAGAGTAGCAGTATAGAAGATGCAGTCGGCACAGTTGGGCAGAAGCAGGAAGCTCAAATCACGATGTACAAGCATGAAGCAGAGGGGAGATTACTGCTGAGAAATCCCACCTCCAGTGACATACTTCCTTCTACTTGGCTGCGCCTCCTTATACTTTCCCAAAGAGCACCATCAGCGGGGACAGAGTGTCCAAATATGTGAGCCAGTGGAGGATGTCCTCATTCAAATTACCACATGAGGAGATGCAGAACGCCTAGGTTGGCCTCTACTTAAGACAACCAGTTTATTTTTCAATGAAATTGGGGGTCAACAAATTTTCCATGAATCATTGAGATATCATATACATTCATTTTATTCTTAAGCTATTCTGGAATAAAAATTACCTTCGTAATCCTCATATTTTATAATCTCCTTGGTGAGGAATGCTGAGGAAGCAGATGCTCCCAGCACAATGGGAATCTTAGACATCACTTATTCTCGCTTCCTCATTTTACAGATAATAAAACTGAGGATGAGACAGTAAAGCGATTTGCCCAAATTCATGAACCTGTCTATTCTAATTTCCAGCCAACTGCCTTTCCCAGAATAGCATGCTGCTCTCGCATAATGAGAAACAGGTTTATTTTCCACGAGAATAAAGGAGGTTGGAGTTAAAAGGAAGAGGTTTTCTGGATGCAAGGTATCATTATGCCTATGTGGAGTAACGTTAGCAAAAATGGAAAAGGAGAAAAAAAAACTTTACAGAATAAAAGAAGCTATTCCTGGAATTTGACTGAAAGAGAGACAAATCACAAAAAGCCTGAATGATAGACAAATGAATAATGTGATGAGATAAATCAAATTTGGGCTCTACTGAGATCAAGGAAAGAGGAAAGTGTGGGAAAGAAAGATGATGTCTGGGTTTACAGTCATTTGGGAATCATTTAGAAACCTTGAGATAAAAAGGTCCTGTAGAAATAATAAATGTCTGTTACTTAATTTTTGAGGGACCAGGAGATTCATGCTTTGTCACAAAATGTTATTAAAAACAGCTATTCATTTTTCATGTAGCAGGATAAAATGTGCAATCTATATTGACAGCAAAAGTATACCTTCAGTTCCTCCCATGTATTTTACTCCAGTAGCGGGTCAATTGAAATTACAAGTGAAGATCAAAGGACAGAGAGAGGCATTGTGAAAGAAATCTGATTGGAAAGCAATTAAAAAATATTTTGTTAGCCCTATTTCAGAATTCCAAGACTCTCTACGAACAAGAAGCTCCCTGGCCCACTAGCCCTGTGAGCTAAATGTCAGCAGCTTTCAACGGGCTGCATGCTTTCCTTCTGGGCTCGTCTTTCCTGCATTTGTGTTTATTTAAACATAAGGAGACAAA
This sequence comes from Acomys russatus, assembly GCF_903995435.1. NCBI lineage: Eukaryota > Metazoa > Chordata > Mammalia > Rodentia > Muridae > Acomys > Acomys russatus. Next base: position 6,134,857 of record NC_067150.1, on the reverse strand, counting down.
TACAAGATCTTCACTCTTATGTACAATTACCAGAGATGTCTCAGGTTGATGCAAAGCTATTTATAAACAAAAGAAAAACATTGCTGTGTCATCGGGCTGTAAAGTGAATGCAAGATTACTGTCCTTGGTTATATTCAAAGATAGCTCTTGGAGATGATTACTTAAATTATAAAGGCATAAATATCTGTCATTATTTCTGACTTGTAGCGCATCATACAGGATGAGTACTGCCAGCTTTCTGAAGACAGTGGCACTGCCAGCAACTACAAAAATCTTATTCACAACGGGTTTTTGGGCTGGATTGGGGCTGCATTTTTAGACTAATGTTTGTTATAATTCAAACATTATGTTCTTATTCATGTAATAAATATTTTATTATTGAACATAGCTGTTCTAACAGCTTATTTCTATTTATTGAGCATTTATGAGATGCAAAATACTAACAATCTATAAAATACCTTTTGATGTATTCATTTTTACTATCTGACTTTACAGTCCAATGTATTGAAACTAAGGGGAGTGAAGATACTAAACAAAGTTACATTTTTTTTTCTTTTTCTTTTTTAACCAGTACATAAAAATATAAATCCTGCTGGGAACTGAGGCACATGTCTTTAATCCTAGCACTTGGGAGGCAGAGGCAGGTGGATCTCTTTGAGTCTGAACCAGCCTGGTCTACAAAGAGAGTCCAGGACAGCCAGGGTTATTATGCCCAGGAACCCTATCTTCAAAATACAAAAATTATATACGTATACATCATATATATGTATATAATCCCATATATATGAACAAAGTATTATGTGACACTTTAATACACACAGGTACACATTACACGGTGCTCAAATGAGTTAATACATTAACCTCCTCAAGCATGAATCTCTCCTTTGTGATGAAAGCATTAAGAATGCTTTATTCAAGCCTTTTGATTTATGTCACACGTGTCATTAACTGCAATGAGACTTATTCTCCCAGGTGAGACATGTTAGTCTTATTCCTTCATACTCCTTTCCTGGCTGAGGTAAGCATCTCAGACCAGCCTTGTACCCATTCTGTGAATTCAGAATCTTCCTTCAGTCTTCTCTGTTGCGATGTAGCAAATAACCCCCAGACACAATGGCTTTAGACCATGAGCAATCATTATAGCCAGGAGTTCTTCCAGAAAACGGGGACAGACAGACATGTCACACCTGCAGAACAATCAGATGATGAAGTGCTAGCCATATACTTTTTGTCAGTCTTGAGCCACTCACTAGAAGTGTTTCTGTGTGGTAGCAAAGCTCCAGGACAGTGACAGTAGTCAACTCTCCCAGAAAGTGACTTAAAGGCCACCCTTTAATTTGCCAACCACTTCCTTTCGTATATTCTTTTGGTCAAGAGAATTATAGAACCAGTCCAGACTACAGGAATAAAAAACCTGAGCACCAAGAAGGTGGCTCAGGGTGGGCTTAGGGAAAGGATTTAGAGAAGCAAGTGTTTTCCATACAAGTCAGAGGACCCACATGAAGTTGGAATTGATAGAGTATGCCCCGTAATCCCAGTTCCCATACTGGAAAATTGGAGGCAGGGACAGGAGAATTCTCAGATGTTTATGGCCAGCTAATGTGGTCTGCGCATCAGCAGTCTACTCAATGCACCATTGCTGAGAAGTGTCACCACAGCCATAGCAACTCTTAGAAAGGAAAGCATTAAGTGGGAGCTGCTTGCAGTTCCGAGGTTTAGTCCATTATCATCATGGTGAGGAGCATGGCGGTATGCAGACAGACACGATGCTGGAGGGTAGCTGAGAGTTCTACATCAGGATCCAAAGGCACCAGGAAAAGAGAGAACCACTGGGCCTTGCTTGGTCATTTGAAACCCCAAAGCTCACCCCCAGTGACATATTTCCTCCAAGGCCACTCCTACTCCAACAAGGCCAAACCTCCTAATAATCTCCTTAGGACATTGCCAAAGTTCAGTTTCTTCTGTTGTGTTTTTCTCTTCACCCTGGTTTTTGTTGTTGTTGTAGTTGTTACTTTTGTTTAATGAATGAACAGCTACATTTACATTTTTAATTTTTTAAGGTTTATTTTATTTTTTTCATTGTGTGTTTTTGTGTCTTTATGAGCACATGTGCATGTGAGTGCCTGTGCCCCGGGAGGCTGGAAGTGGGAGCTCATGATGATTGTGAGCTGCCTGATGTGAAGTAAATGCTGGAAATCAATGCGGCTCCTCTGTAGAAGCCATTTCCTCTCTTAGCCACTCTGCTCTCTCTCCAGCCCATGAAGACAGTATTTTCTGGGAGCATACCACACTGTAAATGTATTCCTTTCCCCCTCTAAGAATCCCTCCTTACTTTTTAGTTCCATGTTGGCATTTTTATGCGATTTTCTTTTTTCTCATAGTTTAGCTTTTTCCTCAAGCCATATAGATTCCTTCTCTAATTTTCCTCTTTTTAAATGACTGTTCTGAAGCTTAGAAACTATTTACAATACCATTGTTTCTAACACAGTGTGACATGAAACCCACCTCAGCATCAGAAGGATGCTGCCTGTCGCCCTGTATTTCTGTGCTTGGGGTGCACTACAAATGCTATATAACATATAGCAAATGTTAAAGTCCCCATGGGAGTCCAGAACAGAAGTGAGCACCCACCCTACAGTATGATTCTGGATATCTTAGACTCCCATTCAGTCCTCAGAACTCTTCTTGGGTACCATACCATTCTGGAAGATTCTTCAACCACTTCCCATCTGTTCAGTCAGGTTTCTTCAAATCCGCATTATAATACCTAGGATTTGCTAATGTCACAGAATGTTTAATGACTTGTCTTTCCAGTCATTCTCTGTAAGGTCTTTGAGGCTGGCATCTGTTCGTTTTTCAATTTGGGTGCCTGCCACAAGGTAGACACCTAAAGAATATATATTGATAAGATAATTACATACAACAATGGTGAACTGGACAGTTGCAGGAGTTGGGGGAAACTACTTTGAGAGACTTTGTCATGGGAAAATAATTAAGGCTTCAGGAGTTGAATATGTTTAATATTTAACCAGATTCAAACATATAGTACATGGATGTATCAAAACATTACATGCCACCCTAGTCATATGAATAACTTTTTTGTTCTTATACATTAATTAAAAGAAATCTAAACTTCAAAATATAATTTCAGAGGAAAATGTTATATAAAGAAAAAGATATTTCTCCTTGGCATATGTCAACTCTGTGATAGATGTCCATATTCAGAACGGTCTGTGTCTTTCCCAGAAATTGGCAAGTTACACCACTTGGCTGTTAGAAACAAGGAAACGTCCAGCTGCTGGCTAGCTGAGCCTCTCCAATTCATGCCACTTAAGTGTAGACACTTTCTTACGGTGGGTGAGTCTCATGGAGTAGTGTGTTTGTGCCAACACTGATCAGACTTTGACTCTTCATCAAACACATTAAGGAAGATGTGAGCTCTAACTAGTCCTTTGGTGGAAGGTATGACTTGGTTTAATGAGAGAAAAGAAGAGGAAGAAAACAGAAATATCTAATGAATGCATTGGAATAAACAGGATGAGTAAAGATGCTCAGATGAGCAGTGTCAGCTCAGGGTGGAGTTTGAAGCCACAGGATGGTGAGTGAACAAAAGCTAGGTGATATGAGCTGGGCATAGTGTTGCTTACAAATAGAAAGGGAGCATGCAGCAGCATTTATGACAGAGCAGTGGCAACAAAGTCCTGATAACGTTCTATCAGGGAAAGCAGGTGCTGAAATCAATGAGACTGGTGTCTTCACCTTTCTGAAGGGAGAGATGATCTGTACCTCCCTTTCTAGTCTTATCTCTGGCCACTCAGTCATGCATGGTAAATGCTGGAATTAACAGAATCTATTAATCTCTTTGAGTCCCTCTGCTTGATTCTTCCCTAAACTCCTAAGACATACCTGTGCCTTTCTTGAGTCGAATATATAACCACTTTCAGTTAAAAGGCTCACCACTGTATCTCTTTATTTTTGTAACCACGGTCAATTAGAGTGAATAGTACATACTCACCACCATACGAATATCATAGATAAATGGTTTTGAGGACTAGATTCTAGCTAGAACAGAATCAGAGCCACTGTTCCCTAAGGAACATTGTAAATTGTTTGGGATGTGGTGGCTGTTGGGAAAATAAATCTGTCTGGAATAATATGATCAGCAGCCACATATGTGAAGCTGAAGGTCTGCTTGAAGACTGAGACTGGACCACTTCTGCCTTGAACAGAACGAGATGTGACAAAGAAATGCAAAGCCAGAAGCTAAGGCAGAAGGATGACAAGTCCAAGGCCGGTACAGACAACAGAGTGGCACATCCAGCCTGGAGACCTGACGGAAGGAGAAGGAGGAAGAGGAGGGAAGAGGGAAAACAAAAATCAGAACTAAAGACATTGAAATGAGTAAAAGTAGAGTCTATGGAACAGGAAAGAGGAGTAACAGAAGAAGGTAAAACAGTGGGAGATCTGGGAGAGACATCAAGAAACAAAGGAGAAAACCACAAAATTAATCAATTATCTAAAACTTCAGAGGAAATACTTAAAAGAATCATTTCAACATCCAGCAAGATGGCTAGGTAGCAGTAACAGAGGCTCTTGCCTTGCAAGCCTGGTGACCTGAGTTCAATTCCCAGGAAGCCAGTGAAGGTGGAAGAAAAGAACTGACTCTAAAAAGGTGTCTCCTAGTCTGGTATGGTGGCACAGCCCTTTAATCCTAGTACTCATGGAGGTAGAAGCAGGCAGATCTTTGTGAGTTCAAGGCTAGCCTCAACTCCAAAGTGAGTTGAGGATAGGCAAGGCTATACAGAGAAACTCTGTCTCCAAAAAAAAAGTTGTCTCCTGACCTAAATGCTACAGCAAGCATAAGCCCACACATGTAATATCACACACACACACACACACACACACACACACACACACACAACAACAACAACAACATCAACAACAACAAAAAGTTAAGACGTTTCATTTAAGGAACATATATATATTTCTAGTGTACTAACATCTATATATTTCTATAGTATGTATTTTCTTTTTTGTAAATGGAGAAAAATTACTTAGGAAGAACATCAGTAATTGTGGCTATGGTATGTGACATTTTTTTCCCTCTCTGTCACCAATGGTGTGCCTAAGAGCACAGGACTCAGTGGGCTTAAGCGAAGCTACTTCTCTCTCACAATAGCTGTGTGACTTTGGATAACATTCAATAATAATCTTTAAGCTTAAAAGTCATTTTGTTCTTATGCAACATAAAAATTCTTTTACAGTTATTTTAATTTTTCTGGATGTCAATTGACTAGTCTTTGAAACAAATGAGCTTTTGGTTCTAATTTTGTATTAAAAGAATATAATAAAACACAGCCACCAAGTCAGACTCTGCATATGAATACTATGCACTATTAAACCATACTGTGTTTTAAGGTAAGATAAATTTAAATGATGGTAAATACTAAAAATCAATAAACAAGAGTTATTGGTTTGTATGCATTCTTAGCACCCTCTAGACTTTATTTAGGAGAAAGGTCACTAAAAATGTAACTATTTTTGTTGACACTTCAGTAGTTGCATATGAGTCCTTGCCAGCTTTCTTCCTGATGTTAGCATTTTGCCTAACTTTGATTTCACACATCAATAAATTCAGAACAATTTGTGTCTTGGAGTGCACTATGCACTAATTTTGCTCTGACAACCTTGTAATGGGAATTTGAACACTTACTACATTTTTTTTTTGTTAAACTAGGGCCAATACACCCATAATGTTACTGACCACTCACTCCCCTTGCCTAGGTATGCTGAAGTTCTATGTAGCTGGTACATTTTTCCTTTCAAGTGTACCTGTGAATCAACACTGGGCTAGAGCTTGATGTCCCTCCCTCCATCCCAAGAGCTCACTCCCCTGTAAGAGTTATCTTCACTGTGTGAATCCTACTCCAGGCAGAGTGGAGTTGGGAAGGGTGATAATTTTCATAACCTTTAATCTACCCAGCAATGCCTGTAGCTATCACACTGGGACTGGAAATAATAACTAAGAGAAACTCTCCAGTTAGAGGGAGGGAGCTTCTGTGAGATGTTCTGTAACAGGAGCAATGCTGGGCTTACAGAGAGCAACTTCCTGATACTAGGTACTAATGATAATGCTCTGGGAGTGGGAGAGGTTGGGGAATTACATGGTGAGTTGGAGTTGTAAAAACTTGTGTTGTTCTTGATGAAGATTTTCTATTATATTTTGTTGAATACAATTGAATTGCCAAACTCTTTGTTTCTCACATATTACCATAAACATCAACAATCAACGGAGCCTGTGAAGAGAAGATAGAAATGTCACTTTTTTCAAATGAGAAGTTTTCAAACATTTTGGTATAGTCAGGCACGGTAGCAAAATGTTCTAGAAAAAAAAAAACTGGACACACTAACTATTGCTCAGTGTTTATTCACAGAAGTCAAGTATTATACTAGATACTTTCTAATACTGTCAAATTCAATCTTGGCTGCACAGAAGGAAAGTGCTGTAAGACATCATGAGCAGTAACTCTTGGGAAAAGGGAAAAGTTGGCTTTGAATACATTACACAACTGGACACAACACAAGGCATTTCCCCATAAATCTAGCATATTATAATGTGTTGAAATGGAACCTCCATTAGTAACCTATCTTACGTCTCCACCAGATTTTTGCCTGAATGTGTTGGCCTTGCTCATTTTAATTAAATACCCACAGTAACCTTCACAGAGAGGTCTGATTCTCTTCCCTTCTGTCGGACATGATAATTCTCCACTGTATCTGGGGTATGCTCACCTACGTTCCTCCTTTCTAAAGTTATTTTTCTTTGTCTTGTTTTTTTGAGACAGGGTTCCTCTGGGTGACCCTGGCTGTCCTGGAACTTGCTCTGCAGACCAGGCTGATCTTGAACTCACAGAGATCCACCTGGCTCTGCCTCTTGGAGTGCTGGGATTAAAGGCTTGCACCACCACGCCTGGCTGGCTCACTACATGGTTTTGACTGTCCTGGACTCTGTATATAGACCAGGCTCACCTTGAACTCCCAGAGATCTACTCGTCTCCAACTCGGGAGTATTGAGATTAAAGGTGGCGCCATGCCTGGTATCACCTAGATTGCTTATGCTGTGCTCTCTTGTAAAGCAACAGCCTTGACAAGAAGAGAAGCAGGCATTCTCGCAGGAGGCCTGGAATGAAGGCAGGACTGGCTGTCTTGCTTTCTTTTAGGCAGATCATACTTATCAAAATGGAAGGAAAAATAACTCTTAGTGTGCCTAGTTTGCAATTCTGATAACCAACTCTCAGGGGTAAATTTATTCAGAGTAGTTAGTTACCTGAACTAAAGGGGGTTGGATAAGCTCCCACCAGGTTCTCTGCTGCTGTGGGTAGATAGGAAGATTAGAACCCAGGGGTCACTGGTTTTACTCATTGGCTATTTCTATAATATTTTGTAATCAAGAAGATTCCAGGCAGCAGAACAGCAAAGCTTTAAGGAAGTTTTCTAAAATCGATACCAACGCTGATATTTTTAAGTAGAAAAATATGTCATATCAGTATGACCAGAGCCACAGCACTTCAAAAGGAAGAACAATGTGCGACCTTTGTCAGTGAAACCAAAGCATGCTCCCAGATGCCTGGCCTGTGAATGGCAGCATTTCGGAACAAACTCAGCTGAAGGTGTTTCCTGGTCTGCAGTGTTCATAGGTGCAGGAGAGTAGTGAGGAAAGGAAGGCGAGCAGCCACTTGCCTGAGTCTGCATTTAATCTGGGTCTAAGAGCCGCTTGTGTTCTTGCCTTCGTCCTGCTTCTATTTCTCCTCTCCGTGGTCTGCACTGCCTTCTGCACTGCACCCTTCTTCCAACTCCAGATACCATCAGCCAGCTTTGTAAGTGTGCAGGCTTTCCCAAGCTCCACGAAACAGCAAACAATTATACTGAAAGGTCAATCTTTATAATATGCACCTTCTTCAAAGGGAAGGCATCCATTATCAACATGTGTCCCACCTGTGCACACACCTGTATCTTTGTGCACCCACACGTACGCACATGTTCAGATTTCTATACTATCCAATTTTGAGCACAAATATGTTGTTTCTGGAAGCAAGAAAAGGAAATAATAATCTCTCTCTCCCCCTCTCTCTTTCTGTCTGTCATTCTGTCACAGGAAAACAGTATACATTGCCACAGTTATGTATAAAATGTTTGCTATATCCAGATATTATGAGGCTAAATATACCATTGTCAAAATCACCAAAAATACCCAATCTTGCATTTGAGGGCATAGACCATCGGAGTACCATCAGAGGGCAGTCAGCTCTGAAAGCAATTTAGTTACTTTTTATTTTGGGTATGCCGAAAGCCTATGAACTAATACTATAGCTGATTATGCCTAAGACTAAAAGTTCAAATAAAATATTCTCATCCAAATTTAGTAGCTTACAGAGTGAGCTTGGAGTTTTTATTTTCCAAACATAGCTTAAACACTAAGAGAGTAGACTAATAATAAACTTAAATCAATAAACAGATCCTCAAGACCACTTTCCCTTCACTCCTCCCCTGCCCATCTCCTCCATAAGTTAGCCCTTTATTTCCTTTGTGCCAGGTACCCTGCAGATTCTGAGGAAAATGAAAGCCCCTGGTGTAAAATTTAAAAGTTTCTGACAACTGGTTGATAAATTCTTATTTATTAAAAATAATTTTCTATCTTAGCATGAGGTCAATAGACTTAATGAAAAAATTTCATGGCATAAACAATATTGCACCATCCTAATTATGACTTTCCAACAACCCCCAGCATGCACTAGATTATGGAGCTGAAGGCTCGTTTCCAGATGTTGTAGTTAGATGTTGCGTTTTAATCGAAATACCACAGTGGTTCCTAAAATTAGGGCAGAGTGAAGTGGAATATGATGTCAGATGTTACTTCCACAGCTAAGGGGAAGGACTGTATAAAACCAGACAAAACAACTGTTACACAGACGGATGGAGCCTGCCACCTTTGCTGGGCTGATAGAGGTTTTTGTTTGTTTGTTTGTTTTTTCTCTAAATTACCACAAATCTATCCATCAAAAGTTTCTTTGAATAGCTTATATAGTAAATTGTACTTTATACCTTATAAAGTAAATGAAAATCCTTATTTTCAAGACATAAGCTACAGGCATAGAGGTCCATGTAAATTGTGACGTAGAGACTCATCTTATATATCTTTGGCCTTCTAGTCACCATGTTCACACCCATGACCCTCCTGATTAAGATACCTCATTCACACCCATGCTCCACCTGCTTCACATCCAACCTCCACCAGCTGTAGTCTCCCCGTTCACACCACTCTCCACCTGCTTCATTCTCCTATTCACACCTATGCTCCACCTGCTTCATTCTCCCATTCACACCCATACTCCACCAGCTGTAGTCTCCCCGTTTACACCACTCTCCATCTGCTTCATTCTCCTATTCACACCCATGCTCCACCTGCTTCATTCTCCCATTCACACCCATACTCCACCTGCTGCAGTCTCCCCGTTTACACCACTCTCCACCTGCTTCATTCTCCTATTCACACCTATGCTCCACCTGCTTCATTCTCATTCACACCCATGCTCCACTTGCTTCATTCTCCCATTCACACCTGTGCTCCACCTGCTGCAGTCTCCCATTCACACCCATGTTCCACCTGCTGCAGTCTCCCAGTCACACCCATGCTCCACCCGCTTCAGTCTCCCATTCACACCCATGTTTCATCTGCTGCAGTCTCCCATTAACACCCATGTTCCACCTGCTGCAGTCTCCCAGTCACACCCATTCTCCGCCTGTTGCTGTCTCCCATTCACACCCATGCTCTACCTTATTCACATTCACACCCATGTTCCACCTGCTGCAGTCTCCCCATTCACACTCATCCTCCACCTGCTTCAGATACCTAATTCACACCTATGTTCCACGTGCTGCAGTCTACCGTTCACACCCATGCTCCACCTGCTGCATTAGAAACTTAGAACATGACACAAACTGAATTTTCTCTATGACTCCTAGAAGTCTTAGAAGCAATTCGTTCTGAGCACTTAGGGAGATGGCTGTGATGGGTTTACAAAGTAACACTACTTTATGTGTAATTGTAAGTTCCCGCCAGTTTGATATTTTGCAATAATGTGGGAAGATTATTTTCCCTCAATACATACTTGAACTGTACTCTGAACTTTCTAGAAGCAACGTGTCCTCAGGGCCTTAATGAGAACATAAGCTTAGATATGAGTTTTCTCATTAGATGTTATAAAATGCACTAGAGAAGGAAAAGGAACAATTTATAAACCAAATAGTACAAAACAAAGTATTCAGTCTAATTTGAAGTCCATGTTAGAGACTATAATTTTCTACACTGGGAGAAAATGTGACTGGTATTTGCTGCAAATGGTACCTTGAAGGGCTTTGTATTTAATTAAATGCCCAATGACAAATTTGACTGCATCTTCAGAACCAGAGATTGATAGGAGCGCAAGGTCAAGGGAGCCATTTACCATGACAACACTGAAGCACGCGATTGATGCTCCTTCAGTCTGGGATGTTTTATTTCAGAATGATTAGACTCTCATAGCATCAGTGATACTGCTTTATTAGCGTTCAGCATCTGTGCATATGATCCTGGAAATGCTGCAGCCCACTGAGTACCACAGGCCATAGAAAGCCGTATCCTTGAGAGAACAGAGTTCTTTACAAAGTGCCAATGTGAACAATGTGTGTGGAGGTGGATTTGTAAGACTGAACTTCACTGTAACAGAATGTGCGTGCGTGTGTGTGTGTGTGTGTGTGTGTGTGTGGTGTATACTCATGTGAATGTCTAATTTCATGGGAGAAGACAGAGGAAAGAAAAAGGGGGCAGAGACAGACAGTCCAAGAAAGACGAAAATACTTTACGTTTAATGTGGAACCTGGCAACACTAAAACCAGCTATAAATGACAGCCAAAAATCAGATACTAGAGAGCAGAAAGAGGAGAGATTAATTCCATGTTTCCACTTAGCTAACTTTGCAGGTTCACATGATTAATATGTAAGTGTTTTCTATTTAGGGGATGTTATCTAGTTAGCACCTCACTTTAGAGAGGTAAATGAATATGAGCAGAGAGATTAAGAGAACAAGATGATACATGTCGAAATTAAAGGACCAAACGAGTGACAAGCACCAATCAGCCAACTGTAGCCTGGTAGCTCAGAAGCAAAGGGACGTGCATGTCCTAGAAGCAATTGCTAAGGCTGAAAGATGCAGTCTGTGGTTTAGAAGGCTTACTGTCCCCACTCTCCTCCTCACATCCATCACGTGCAACAGAAGAAACGACAGCAGCTCCTCCTTCCTCCCACAGCACTCATGTTTTATCTTTTGTTTTCCTGCCACTTAAGAATTAAGCTGTTTGGTTTTTTAAAATTATTTTATCATAGTAAAAATAGTTCAATGCAACCTATCCTCTTGCCTCAAGTGAATAATTTATAGTCACTGGCCCTGGGTACAGCACTGTGTGGCAGTTCTCCATAGATTACTTTCTTACACTGAGACTCTATACCTGCTGATCAATAAATGCCATTTCCCTATTAGCTCAACTGCTGGAAACCACCCCTCAACACTTTGATTTGTAGAAACTGGAGTACTTTGGGGACTTCATGCAGCTACTTATGCATTCTTTGTCTTTCTATGTTTCATAGATGCAGTAGATTTGTAGCCTACCCATTCCATGGTTTTCTCCAAGTTATAAGATCGAGATATGTACTAGTTTGCATGCAGTAAACATCGAACCCTGACCCAGATCTAGCCAATGGACAGGACATTCTCCACAGTTGAGTGACTTTCACAGGAACTCTGGTGCCCCATATTTGACCATGTCCCCTTGATGGGGAGGCCTGGGGGCACTCAGAGGAAGGATAGCAGGCTACCAAGAAGAGACTTGGTAGCCTATGAGCATATACAAGGGGAGGAGGTTCCCCTCAGTCACAGTTATAGGGAAGAGGAGTAAGGGGGAAAGCAGGAGGGAGGGAGGAATGGGAAGATACAAGGGATGGGATAACTATTAAGATGTAATATGAATGAATTAATAAGAAATAAAAAATAAAAATTAAAGTAAAATAAAATCTTCTCACAATAAAAAAAAAAAAGATCGAGATATGTTTCCTAAGATGCTTCATTTTCCCAACAGAGTTGTCATCAAAAGTCTTCATAATTATTCATTCTGACACCTTCTGATCACATAGACTGCTGCTCCCGACTTTTTCTAGCTTCATTTCTGTATGTTGCATTCTAACACCCTGATCAAAAGCATCTTCCAGCATAAAAGGGTTAATCCGCTTTACATTTCCTGGTTGCAGTGCATCCTTGAGGGGAAGGTGAGACAAAGTCAAGGAGCTGATCCCATCATACTCACAGTCAAGAGCAGAGAGAAACAAATGCAGCTTTCCTGCTGGCTAGCTTGCATATGCTCAGCTAGTTTTCTTTACTCATACATTTCACGCCCCAGCCCGTGAACAGGGGTTGATGGCACCCACCTCCAGGTGGTCCTCCCACATTAACTAACAATCAAGAACATCACAAGCTGCTCCAGAAAATTCCTCAGTTGAGATTCTTTTCTCAAGTGTTTCTGGGTTGAGTCAAGAGGACAAGCAAATTGTCACATTGCTGACTTGAATTTGTAGAGGTCATATAACATGTGTTAGCCACTAGCATGTACAAAAAAGGCACTTGGCCGACTCCATGTGAGTGAATTACCAGTCAGGCTGTTGTTCCCTGTTCTCATCCGATTTCCATGAATGCTGACAGGTACAGCTGCCCAAAGCCGACACCATGGGTGTTCACAGATAATACACAGAGTAGCCAGCTGCCCTCCTTTGACTCTGTCAAGAGGAAGAAGAGCTGGGGAGACTCTGTGGTCCTAAGGTGAAGATTCTGAGTTTGCAGACTATACTGGATGCTTCCAATGATGCCTCTGCTGACACCAGTTGAAATGCTCTGGCTGACAATACAAGCTGATAGTACATATGCTCAGAACATGCATGCGCCCCACACTTCCCACGGTGTCTTTGTTCCACTCTAAATCAGTCCATGCTGAACTGTACCATTCTGACACTTATTTACAAACGTGTAAGGCACTTGTCACAGCATCTTTGTAGAGCTTGATTAAATGTAGCCAGTCCCATTTTCATTCCTTATGAAAGACTGGAGAGCAGAGTGGACACACTTTCTTTACTTGGAATGGTTGATTTGTTTTTAAATTGATCAAATGGGTAAATTACCGAAAGGTAAAGAAATGGTGAAATTTTCAAATAGGTTCTGATATAAAATAAAACAATTTTTAAAAACCGTATGACTGGAGAGGGAAGAATACCTGGTTGAAAGATTGAAAGATTAAGATGGAAACAATATATTTATATATAAGAAAGGACCAAAAACCTAAATCAGTACTGTTGATTTGCCCATGCAGTGGGAGCACTTTGTGAGAGGCCTTTTGGATTACTTATTGGCATTAGCTATTTCACCCCATCATGGAGGGAAAACAGAGAGAGACATATGCTTCCTTCCACTTTACTTAGTCTGTCATTATTGAAGTCAAGTCATAGCCTCTGTCTAGAACATTAACATCATGGGAATTACAGTTGGGCAGTAGTGAGACACATCTTAATCCCAGCATTCAGGAGTCAAAGGCAGATAAATCTCTGTGTTCTGGTCTATAGAGTGAGTTCCAGGACAGCCAGAGCCATTACACAGAGAAACCCTGTCTCCAAAAGGCAAAAACCCAAGGAAAAAAAAAAAACAGCATTTACAAAGACAGATAAGGACTACGCACCATTCTGTTTCCCTTTTCCAGGTTATCCCTGTCTCCCATTCTATGAGACAACAGTGATAGTGTCTACTGTAAACATCAGATCTCACATTGCTACTATTGCACAGCACTCAGATGCTCACAGGACTAGCTCTGCAATAGGCCTTTCTGTAGGATTGCCTCTTCTTCAAAGAGCAAGTGAACTGTGGACCCAGCAGGAAGCTTAGAATAAACAAGAAAGATATGACTAATATGGCATTAGCTTGTTGTGTCTGGTTTCAAGTATAGAAATACTGGCTATTTAGCTCACAAAGTGGCCTTTTGCTCCTGCCATGCTTTCCATATGTGGCTGTTTCAAGAGGACTTTTGATTACCATTGCCAAATTGAATAGATTGGAAAGGAGAAGAAAGTATGCTACTTTTCATATGCTACTCTTCTCAACCAGTAGCAAGACATATTTATTGAGTTATTAAAATGCATGCAAAGAAACGACATATGCACACATATGTATATATGTATGTTTAGTGAACCAAAACAATCAAAAAAAACCTTGCGAGAAACTATTTTGGGTGAAGAGTCTGAGCAATATGTATTAAAGAAGGTTGTTTCCTGCACTCTTATACTAGGTCTGGCACTTAGAAATGCCCCGCAAATACAAATTTAACAGAGAAACTGAGGACAGAAAGGCATACTGCATCTGCATTGTTTGTGTTTCCCGAAGTTGAAAAAACTTGTAAAACACAAAAGATTCAGTATATGATGATAAGCTTCATTGTGCACGAGTGTAATCCCAGAATTCCAGAGGCTAAATCAAGATTGCAAATTTAAAGCCAGTTTTGTTTTTCAAAGAGAGAGAGACAGAGAGAGAGTAGATAGATAGATAGATAGATAGATAGATAGATAGATAGATAGATAGATACAGACAGACAGACAGACAGACAAATAGGCAGACAGACAGTGACAGAAGACAGAAAGGGAGAGATTTGAGTACAAATAATGGCAGATAACAGTCCGATTTTTTCAAAAGATCAGGTAACTGTGCTTTACTTTAATACCCAGAGAGACTTTTGAGTTTGGGACTCAGAAGCCAAATAGTTCCTTCTGTGAGGCCATTGATGTCTGCACAGGAGAAATACAGGCTAGTGGCTCTGAGGAGGATAGAGAAGAAAGTGTTGGATGGAAATGCCTGGAGCCATTGGTGCATTTGGAAGACAATGCCTTCTGCCCGGACTTAGGTTCTCCTGGTGCCCAAGACAGTCTCTCTCTGCCAGTAGAACAGTAAGCCATCCCAGCACCTGGCCCAGGCCTGAGCACCAAGCATACATTGTTTTTACACCAAAAGGAAACAATGAGGTTCATCCGCTGCAGCAAGCAGAGGCTGGAGCCTTTATCCTTCTGGATGCTCAGACAGCAGAAAACACCTGTGTCTAATCCTATGAACAGCGTCTTCAAATAAGGTAGAATATATCTACCTCTTCCCTTGTTGAGAGCTAAACAACTAAACTAGTACAGCAAAAAGGTGTCAACCTACTGTCTTAGTCAGGGTTACTACCACTATGCTGGGCATAACCAAAAGCAAGATGGGGAGGAAAGGCTTTATTTGACTACGTTTCTGCACCCGTAGTCCGTCAATGAAGGAAGTCAGGACCGCAGCTCACATAGGGCTGTAACCTGGAGACAGGAGCTGAGATAGAGGCCAAAGATGGGTTCTGCTTACTAGCTTTCTCATCATGATGTGCTCAGACTCCTTTCTTTAAAATACCTGGACCATGAGCCCAGGAATGGCACCACCCACAACGGGCTGGCCCTTCCCCCATCAGTCATTAATTAAGAAAATATCCTACAACTGGATTTTATGGAGGCATTTTCTCAATTGAGTTTGCATCCTTTTAGATGACTCTAGCTTATGACTTAAAACTAGCCAGCACACTTATATTTGTGTATGATATTACAATTTCTAAAACACATCATGAAATATGGATGACGGTCTATTTAATTTAAATGACAATTATAAATTATATGTGCAAGAGTGTAGGCATAGCATGTTCTCATATTTCTAGCTTGATTATCATAATTATTACTTTTTATGATATTTAAGTTGTATATCATTTTCATCCTTCCCTTTTCTCCCTCTAAACCATTCCATGTACCTCAATTTCACCATCTGTTGAATTCATGGCCTCTTTTTCTTTAGTTGTTGTTCATGTGTGTATATGTGTCTGTGTGTGTTTATGCATATATACATATACCTAAATACATGTGCAACCTGATCAGTCCATATGATACCCATAAGTATATGATTTCATGACTGATTACTTGGTATTGAATAACCAAGTGGTGTGCTCTTCCATTCCTGGAGAAGATTATTTCTCCCACACTCAGAATTCCTTAGTTACCTGGAATTCTTTGTCTAGGGTTGAGGCCTTTGGCCTTCTCCTCTTTCATGTTAGTGTGTCTCTTTAATGTTATACTTGCTCAGGTTTTGTTTAGAGACTTCATGATGGTAGCTTCTAGGAGATACAGTCTGTCAGCAATGCCCCACACCCTTCCTCTGGCTCTTACAATCTTCATGCAATTATCCCTGACCCCAGACTGTTCAAACTATGGCATAGATGTATCAGATGAGCTGGACAGCTCATAGACACATTCTCTGCCTTTTGACTGGTTCCGGATTTTCTGTAATGGTTTCTATCTATCGCGAAGGGAAATTTATTTGGTGAGGGATGAGAGCTACACTTACCTATATATAGGTAGTTGCAAGTGCTCCTCTAAGGTTCATGACCTGTCTAGTCCCAGGTAGTTGGCTAGGTTTCTAGTACCAGTCATGATTTTCCTCTTGTTGAGTAGGCCTTAAATGCAATTGGAGAGCTGTTGGTTATCAACAAAATATGCAAGCCATTATTGTACTCCATAGGGTTTCCTGCCTTGATGGTCATTATTCTTTTTTTTTTTTTTTTTTTTTCAAAAGGAGCTCTGGCAAAGTTTTATTAAAGGAAAACTTCCCTGGTTTACTTTTCACCAGTCTGTTCTGCCATGCTTCTAATAATATCAGAATCACCTAGGTCAATGATAGGCAGTATGCATGCATACTCTGTGGTATTTTCCACACACTGTGCCCAATTCAATATTATTGCCACTGTAGTGATGGACACCAGTTTTAGACAACATGGCATAGTACTCTATTTTAGATTTCCTCAAAGCTGGCCAGTTGTTGGTGAGGATAACCAATTTCGCTTTGCCTTGTCTGATCATCTTCAGAGTCTGTTTGTATCCCAGGACATGCTTTCCACTTTCCCAACAAGCTGGAGCCCAGAGTTGATCGACTCTAGAGACTTTTTCATCTTCTTTGTGGCCACCATCTTCCTGCCTTAGGTGCAGGACAATCTCCAACCAAGATCAGCTGCCAAGATGGCCGGGGAGCGAGAAAGGTGATCATTAGTCTTAAAAGCATCATAGCTGGTTAGGACTATTGGTTCTGCCTTCCCTTGAAAGCTTGTGTGGTACATTCTGGTAACATGAAAGCTTGTCATCAGGAAGAAGGCTTTCAGGTCAGATCAAGAGCAGGCTCTCTGGGTCCTCCTATATCCAAAATCCATGGTGTATTTAGCAAAACATATTCACCTTTTACCTCTGTTTAAGGAGGTTTTTGGAACAACTCTGAGCAACTCAAAAGGGGGATTCTCATGCGTGATGTTAGGGCTTTTGTTGGATGGTCTATGGCTCTTCGAAAAAACAGTATCAGCCCAGATGTGACATTTTCATTTAAACCATGTATCTGTATGTATTGACAGACATATGTACTACATATAATTTAAGTACGTAAATAATAATGATTGCTTATGATTTTTTCAGACATCTTCATGTTATTTTACCCTCCTTCCTCCTTCTTCTGTACTTGTCTTCTTATCCCGCCTAAGTTAAAGCACCCTCTATTTACCGATACCCCCTACTATTTTCCTTTTTATTTCTCCTCTACCAGAGAATTGATTTTAGTGAAAATCATTTTGTGAACCTTAATAACCTGAATAAAAGAGGTAACTCAATCCAGCCTTCTTTATTTATTTAATTCTTTTCAAGGTATGAACAAACAGCTTCTGAGAGCCACATAGAGGAAAGTGTAATATGCTACTTTACTTTTACATTGCCCTACATAATAGTGATAGGGTAATCTATGTTTTATAAGTCTTAATGTATGATTCTTGACTAATGTCAGCTTTAGAAAACAAACCTTGAGATATTCTAACTTTTCTTCTTGAATCTCTGAGTGTTTGATAACAGGCAAGCTGTAAGATTTAAATAGCACAGCTCGCTTGCATTGCCATGGAACTCTCTTGAGATAATGGTGCAAATTGAATTGCCTGCCTTGAAAGCACATCACAGGTGGCAGGTGAAAAAATTCTCGGCTTCTCTGATTCTCTTTCAGCCAGTAAATGTGCCCATCAAAGTCACAGGGCCTGCAATTCTTACAAGGCTGGGCTTGTGTTCTGAAAAAACTAAGAAGCAAGCAGAGACGGGTATGTCCGTGCTTGTTTTCATTCAGAGGACTTGTGGCCCTCTTTTGCAGAGAAAGTAAATTCTCTATGAGCACATAGCATTTTTATTCAATTCAAAGGCTGTCCTTGCTCAGAAACATGTTGGCCTGAGCTTTCAAGACCTGGGTTGATCTGGGTCAAGCACCAATGTTTTATGACCTTGAGTGAGTCATTTTTCTGAACTCTCATTATTGCCCCACAAAATAAATAAGGGCTTTTCCAACTCCATCTTTATGACTCTTGGAACACACTTATGTCATAGAAATTTGCCTGAACAAGAAAAACACCACTGTGTAGAACATGAGTAGGTGATTGTCCTGAAAGTATATACCCAAGCAGTGCTTCTGGGAGTTTACACTGTATCTAAAATGTCTTCTACAGGGCATGTGTCCATCAAATGTTAATCCCACAAGCCAATATCAGTTCTAGGAAGTCACCCTGGGAGAACCTCAGCCACCTGCAAACCCCTGTGTGAGGGGTGTAACAGACTCCACTGTGATTACTGGGCTGGTCCAGGGCAGATCCAAACTTCAGAGTACCTGGAAAGAACAATGTAATCGAAGCATCAGTGTCCTAATTTTCGCAGGACACTTACTTTGAAGGATGGCATTTTTTTTTTTTTTTTTTTTGAAATCACTGTCAGTATAAAGTACAGCTCACACATTAAAGGTATTTGGATATTTTATTGTGAACTAAATGAGAATAAACATGGCCTAGGAATATGGATTCATGTTGCCTCAAAAAGCATCCCCCCAACATGGATGTGTGTGTGTGTTTGTGTGTGTGTGTGTGTGTGTGTGTGTGTGTGTGTGTGTATTCTTCAAATCACAGAACAAAATAAAATCTGAGACATGGCACTAATATTATGATTTATAATGATGATTCGGTGAGTAGTATCATGGCAGGCCCATGCCAAGGTGTACCCCTTGGGGAATTGTGCAGCCCTGCAACAGATCTGGTATAAGGAAGTTTATTGTGGGAAGGGAGGGAGAGAGCCAGAGAAAAGATAGAGACAATGAGTGAGCCATAAGGAGAGAGGGAGAGAGAGAGAGAGGCTGGAACAGAGATACAAAGATAGCTAGGGCACCAGGGGTCCTTATATTGGCCACACACTATTGGCACACCTGGCAGAGGCAGGTGATGACTTGACCAGTTGTGAGGACCCTGAAGGAAGGCCGGCTGAATCGCTTGTTTGTTAACAATCAATCACGGCATTTTAAAAATCCACTGGTGGGGCAATAGAAAGTTGAGTTACAGGAGCACAATGAAAAGTACAGTATGGGGCTTTTCCGACATGTGAAGACATTCTTGGTTTTTGTCTTCATGGAAAACAGTGGTGAATCAAGCTAATGCATTCCAAAAGTTTTACCTGATAGTCACAAGGATATTAGGTTAGACACAGAAATATGCAATGACTAGCTACCTCAGGGAATAAATACAACTCACAGCATGTGGCCTGGGATCTGCATCATTCCTAAACTTCCACAATCATGAAGTTCTAGTCAGGCAGCCAGTTGTGTAAAATCTTTAACAAAGCTGTGGCTTTTTTCTTAGATTTTAAGATGATGAGCCCAACTGTTACCTTCATGCACATTTATTGTCTATTTGTCCTTCAATGGGTATACATTACTCAGAAAAATGAGTGAATGGGCCAGCTAAACAGAGTCTCCCATTTACCTCAATGTGGATTTTTGGTGTGTCGTTGGACTATGTAGGAGGAACCAATGCCACCACATTTTGATCTATGCTTGACGCCAGACTTCTGAAATTTCACTATGAACTGGAAACATTTATCTAAAAGTTTTGGTCTTCTGGGTGACCCCCTTCAGTGTTTCAGGCACATTAATACTTAATTTAAGGAATTTGTCGACGTTCATAGTAATATCAAGATATTCAATTGTTTTTAAAATGTGAACATGTTTTTACAAGTAATTGCTTTAAATTTACTATGAGGCAGTATTTCTGACCATGTCTGTTCCAGCTTGCTGGAGAGTTCCTCACTGCTATTCACCGTGCAGAGGAGAGCTGCTGATGTTCTCAGAGGTGTTCTATTTCCTTTAACATACACACACACACACACATACATACATACATACACACATACATACGTACATACACACATACACATGTACTTACGTACGTACGTACATACATACATATCAAGAGAAGACAGTGAACAGACAGTACCACCCTGCCATTAGAGTGACTTTAACCTGCCTGCCTCTTACTATTTGGTCATAGAAAAGTTTTTATCATTGATATAGAAATGAGTCACCCAGTCAATAATAAATTACTGGTCGCAAACTCTTCAATAACGAGGAGCTGACTTGAAATCAGGCAGCATTAAAGCTGATCTATTCTCTTCAGCCAGGCTAAGTAAATAAGGGTTTGTAATCATTCAAATTTTAACTAATACATCTCTTCCATTTCAAAGACTGATTTTAATATTGTGTCTGGTTTTTCATTTCTGCAATTACTTGACCATGCAATTAATAGTCAACTATTGAACACAGTAAGCTATTTTAATAAGTAGGATGTTTTTTTCTTTTCTAAAACATGTACCTAGTTTTTTATTCCTACGTGTTAAGACTTTCTATTTTAAAAATCTCACAAAAGACAGAATAGCTTTTAGAACTAAAAGCATTGTTCACAGAATTTCAGTTTACTTTACCAAAAAAAAGCCAAACTGAAAGCCTATCAATTTGAATTTCTGCCCCATAAGCCACAGACATTTTCTAAATTAACCATGTCTCTCTGTGTGAGATTTAATCTCTACTTGAAAAAAATTGGGTTCAAAAATAGGAAATGATTGCAGACACTCATTGTCCCCTACACAAGAAACTTTCTCAGAGCCTGTGGGGTGGTCTCTGCTCGCAGACAGTGGCTCAGGATGCCCAGGAGAATACTGCACTCTCCAGGCCTTTCTGACCGGTTGGTCCCTTCATAAACCAGTACTGAGCTCTTCTCAGCTGGAGACTGGTCCGGCTGGCAGCATACACAGCGTTTCCATGGCAAAGAAAAATGGATGAAACAGGAAGTGTTCAGTGGTCATTCATCTCTGCTCTTCCTTGGGGGGGATCCCTACGAATCAAGGGCTATGCAAACAGCTGCATGGTTACTGCCGGCTTTCCGTGCTTCTCCTGATCGTTATTTGCATGTAAATTACTGCTTGGAAAATGGCAACTCCTTCTCTTCTCCAGTAACCAGACAACAAAGCAGTTCTTCCTAAACCACCCAAGATTAATTACATGAAATACTTCCTAAAGGAATCATCCTTCAGAAATCTGCATTTCTTAGAAGAGTAATTTTAGAAAGAATAAAATGTGAAGACAGTCCCAACCAGAATCTGAGGCATTAAATGTAAAAAAAAAAAAAAAACTTTAGAAAAAATGGGAGAGATGTATGTTGTTCTGAGAAGTACAGTTCCAGAGAACAGAACAGTACAATGCTAGCCAAGGCACCAAGACAAGCTAGGGGTGGGGCAAGGCAGGGTAGGATTAAAGTAACTTATTTCTAAATGTCATCGCTGGCCTGGAAACATGAAATTCTCTTTTCCCTTGCTGAGTTTGTACCAAAAGAGTATCAGGAAAATTAGGCAAATAAAAGAAAAACATTGTATGTATTAAGTCAACGCTTTGATGCTTGATTTTTTTTAAATTTTCATTCTAAGTTTTCTGTGTATTTTTTTTCACCTTAGGTTTTATAGAAAAGGTTCTGTTTCAATACAATCACAGCAAAATTCAATCACTCTCTAATGTCCCCATTTAGGAGCGTACTACTGCTTATTTAATTAGCCTTCTATTTTTAATATGTCTAATTTGAAACCTTTTGAAGCCATAACATCTCATTTCAAGGAGGAAATGTTCGAGCCTATGTCATTGTTGTGCTTGTTTAATTACTCCCTGAGTCCAAGTTTGGGCAACGCAAACTTCATCTAAGGACCCTTTGTATACCGACAAATACACTGCAAGGAAGTTTCCCAATTTTCGTCATCATTAAATGTGCAAGAGAATGCCAGTTGTTTCATTTGATTCCACTTGAACTGATCAAAGTGTCAATAGTCTCCTTACACAATGACTCCTTTTCTTCCTCCAATTCCATGGTTCACAGGATTTCAATCAATCCAGAGACGTTCAAGCAAGATCAGTGTGCCTCAGAGAATGAGGACAAAAAAGATCAATTACTCAATGGAATAGTGCTAACCATTGACCCAAAGGTCAGTCTAGCTTTTTCATGAAAGGATACTAAAGCTATGTACAGATAAAATTTATATTCAAATATGTTACATACATACACATTTGTAAACTGATAGGTGACAAGCTTTTTTACTGCTTTTGTTAAATGTGAGTGACTCTATATACAACAGTCCCCCCAAATTATTACTTAAGAGAGAATTAAACCTAAAATAATACAAAATAAATGTATTTTAACTTACTTTTATTATAATAACACTTTGTGTTTTTACCACATATGCAACTCTACAAATAATTCACTTTTTAAAAAACAGTTTCAGGTGCTAGGTATGATTTCAGTTAGGGATATAAGAGTGAATAAACAGTATTTTGCTTTTTTTGCATTTCTTTTCATGGAGAACCATTCTGATGGGAAGAGAAAGATAAAAATCAAATAAAAAACAGAAGACAAACAGGAAGAACAAGGAAACTAAGGAGAATAGTGGGTGGAGGGTGAAGTGCTGCCTCTCAGGAAGTCAGGTTTGGGGAGGTCCGATTTGGGCAGGATCTGAGCTAATGGAGGTAAACTGTGACATCTGGGGCAGCTGTGGAGAGGAGGCTGGTACAGAAAACCAGCGCTGGAGGGTGCTTGGCTGGTCGAGGACTATCAAAGGGTGATGGACCACATATCTGGAATAGACACAAGAAGCCATGAGAACGTAGGAAGCCAGCCAGAAAGGCAAGAATGCAAGATGCAAGACACAAAGAACCTTAGGTATTTGTTCCTTGCAGTTTAGGGCTTGACTTTTATACAGGCTTGATTTACCCTAGTGTGGTCAAGAATAAATCCTGATTAACGAGGGTGAATGGATGAGTGCAGAGGACTTTCAGAATCTTAGGGGGAAGATTACAAATGCATTGAAGAGAATGTGGGCTGATTCAGTACCCGCTGACATGTGTAGAAGGGAAGTCGACTGTGTAAAATATAAAATTGTTCCCAGGATAACAGTTTAAGGACCAGACCAACAGATATAGAGCTTACGAGAATCATATTTCTGCATTCATTTTTTGCTCTTATATTAATATATTTTTACATACTTTTTCTATAATGAAATATCTACACCTACTCATCCTATACTTTATTCTCTAAAGATATCTTATTTAAAATTACTGTCACTAAAATCTGCTATATGGGCACTCCAGTTGTCTCACTATTCATTGAAAGGATTTGGAGAAGCTTAGGAAACAACCATGTAGAAGACAGAGTATACTATAAAACAAAGCAGAACACTACCTTTCTTGTGGTAGTGCAAATTTATACAACCATTTTGGAAATCAATCTGGCTCTTTCTCAGAAAATTGGGTATAGTGCTACCTCCAGATCCAGCTATACCACTCCTAGGCATTTACCCAAAAGATGCTCCACCATAAAACAAGGACAGTTACTCAGCTATATTCATAGCAACTTTATTTCTAATGACAAGAGTCTGGAGGCAACCTAGATGTCCCTCAACCAAAGAATGGATGAAGAAACTGTGATACATTTACATAATGGAACACTACTCAGCTATTAAAAACAAGGAAATCTTGAAAATCATAGGCAAATGAATGGAACTAGAAAATATGCTTCTGAGTGAGGTAACCCAGACCCAGAAAGACACATATGGTAAATACTCACTCATAAGCGGATATTAGCCAAATAATACAGCATAACCACACTATACAGACCTAAAGAAAATAAATAACAAGGAGGATCCTAGGAAGAGTGCTTAAATCTCATTCAGAAAGACAAATAGAATAGACATGGGAAGCAGTTCAAGAGAAGGAACAGAAAGGGAGCATACCATAGAGGACCTCTGAAAGACTCCACCCAGCAGGAGATCAAGGCAGAGACAGAGACACACAGGGTAGAGCACAGGGAGTCTTATGGAAGAGTGGTGGAATAGAGACACGTGGAGAGGTCAGGAGCTCCACAAGGAGACCAATGGAACAAACATATCCTGGTGGAGGAGGGGGGTGCTGCAGAGGCTGACTGATGCACCAACCAAGTACCATGCATGGGGTGGACCTAGACGCTCTGTTCACATGTAGTTGATAGGCAGCACAGTCTCCTTGTGGGTCCCCTAACAGGGGGAGCAAGGACTATTTCTGACACAGACTCTGGCCTCCACACATTGATCTCTTCCCCCTAGTGGGGCGGCCTTGCCAGGCCACAGAGGAAGAGGATACAGACAATCCAGATGAAACTAGATAGGCTGAGGCCAGAAGTTAGGGGAGGAGGGCTCCTCTATCTGAGAACTAGGGGAGGGAGGGAAAGGGATAAGGGAGGGAGGGTGGAATTGGGAGGAGATGAGGGACAGGGCTACAATTCGCATGTAACGTGAACAAATTAATATAGTCTTAAAAGGATGAAAGTGGATAAAGATCAAAGAGAATCCTTGCTCTGACTTACACCCTAGGTGAGCTTTATGCTGGCTATCTAAATATCTCAGAATCCACCTATTCCACACAGGTAGCCAAAAGATGTGTTTGCACTGACTGTTGCCATGAGTTAGCTCAGTGATGTCTTTTAGACTGTCATGACCTTGTTCATTACCAGAAAGCTTCTTCTAGTCAGTAATCTAAGGATGTTCAGAATTCCTGGAGAAAGCGTTAGCTACTTATCCATCCAGGTAGTCACTTATCCATCCAGATAGTCACTTACCCATCCAGGATGTCCTTCCAGACAGCCCTGGATAATACGTCTTCTTCCAGACCCAAAGAAGAAGCAGAAAAGGTTCCATTTTTCTGACCAGTCCTTTTATGGCTTCTATCTCTGAAGGAGGGGTCCAGTCCAGTATTCTCTAGACTTTCCAATATCTAGCTATCTACCCACCATAGACCACTTCTGTCAAGTTGGGGCCCTTTCAACCCATCTCCGTCTTTAGTGTTGAATAGATAGAAAGCTTTTCCTTCCAATGTTCACTCACTTTCTACCCTCCTAATCCAGTCTGAGGAATCTGTGTTTTAAGATCATATAGACATAAGCTCTATCTCACTGCGTTAAAAAAAAAATCTGTCAATTACACGTGGAGTTACTGCCCAGAAGAGCCTCTTGTGATGGCTGGCTAACTCGGCAGCCATGCGGGCTCAGGTCTAGCTCTTTTCGTTGGTCAGTCCCAACACCTACTTCATCTACTAACTGCCGGACCTCGAGGAGTAGCCGGTACTGCAGAGCCAGATCCAGGAGCACACCACCACCACTGAAGATGAAACCCTGAAGCACGCCTGGGATGGAAGAATTCTCAGCGATGGCCCAGTCATTATGGTGCCGCAGAGGCCTTGAACCAGACCCATGACAATGAGGATTTGCTTCTCGGGCTGTTTGGCCAAAAATAGAAACTAAGTGGCTGCAGTTTTCAACACCACTGCGACAAATGCATTTGTGATGGAGGGTTGGGAGGGATGGAGGAATGGAGTGGTGCATTCACAATGCAGAGATGCTGGTCCAAGTCGGTGTACACAGCTTGCGCTACCACCGGACGCCATGTTGCTGTGTGTGGCCTGTACTTCTGCCTGAAGCCATTTTTTATATCTGTGGGATTTGTTGCACAGAGAGCCATGACTAGGTCCATGGTCCTGTTACAATGTATGTGGTCATGCAATGTGGATGTTAGTGGTCCATGTTGCCACTGGCTTCTGTGTCTGAGTCTGTGATCCTGCTGCAGCTGGGGGCTGATGTAACCAGTGTTATCACTGAAAGCCATGCAAATATCCGTGGTCTGTGCTGCCATCTGAAGCCGTGTTGATGTCTGTGGGTTGTGCTGCCTCCGGGACAGTGTTGGTGTTCATGGCCCATACCAAAGACCATGCAGAGGTTCATGGCTTATGCTAACACCAGAGGCCAGGTGGATGTCCATGGTGTATGTTGCTGATAGAAACCGTGCAGAAGTTCATGCTCCATGCTCCTGCTGACTGTAAAGGACAAGGAAGCATCTTCTGCAGAGCTATTGATGACTCAGGCTCACAGTTGAGAAAGACAAAGACTTCTGTGACAATCCCTACCCCCACCAAAAGAAAGTAACAACCTAGACAGGAAGCCATCGAAGAGAACTCCTAAAAGCTGTAATAAAGACACTGAAGTGTAGCTCTCCACAATAGATTGGTGTGGGTGGGACAGGGAAGGACTCGCCTTTCTTTAAGGAGCTGGCCACTAGGAGTTTGACCCTGCTCTAGTGACTAATAGACAACACAATTGGACTTGTTAGGTTTTTAAATCTTTTCTTGGGTTTGGGGGTGCGGGGTGCATAAGAGTAGAGGAGGCTGAGAGGACTGGGAAGTGAGGGTGATCTGGATGCATTATGTGAAATTCTCAAATAATCTATAAAATATTACACTAAAAATACTGCAAAAAAAAAAAAAACCTGGCAGTCAGGAAAAAAAAAAAAGATTTTGTAACATACGTTATGTGATATGATGGGCTTTTATGTAGATATTGTCAATATACATTTTTTAAAAACTCTGATTTTATGGCAGTAAGAGTTATTAAAGATAATGAGATTTTATATGTTTCTGTATATAATATTAACATGCCCTGCACCACCAAGCTCACTGCAGCCAGCCGGTATCCATGAGTAACTTATGACATCTGTCCTATAGCTAAACTTGGAGGATTGCAGACTCTCAGCTCCTTTGGCCTATTCTGTTTCTTCTGAAACTATGTTCGGCTTTCTATCATATCTCAGAAGTCTAAGTGAACTGAATCTCCAGCTTCAAAATTGAAAAATAAAGTAGATAAATCAGTCTATCCCAGGTTTTGGCTTTAAATATTAAATGGTTTTTTTGGCCATCAGGTTTTTCTGTTATTGCAGATGAAAATCAGTTTTTTCTTTACATTCCTCTCTATATCTAGTCTTTATATTTCAGCAGAGAGAGGAATTCCACTTAGAAATAATATATCCAGACCCCTACGTGGAATAAATCTGAATATAGTGAGTCCTCCCTCATTTTCATCATGGGTGTGACACAACTTGGAGCACTTTAGTGACAGCTCTTTGCTGCCATTTAAGTGACTGAACTACAGACACTTCTAATTTTAAATCTAATTTTAAATCTAATTAGTCATTGTAGCTAATTTAAATATGCATCTCTAAATTTCCCCTTTACCCAATATTAAACCAAATGTTGAAGCCAAGTCGAGGCAGCTTTTATAATCCATCTTAGATTGGGAATTGAAACAAATTAAGCAATTCGTGATGCTTTCAGGGCCACTGAGGAAGGCAGAGGACTGTCTCCAGCTTTGAGAGATTAGCTCCAAGTTAATACCAATGAGTGCTTGGAATGCCAATGGAGCCGGCCTTTATACCCCATCCTAGAATGCCATTAAAGGGTTTGGCGAGTTGTAAACTTACTAGACTAGATTCATATCACTAAACATAACTGACTAGTAATATATAAACCAGTCGTTATTAAATTACACCCCACTAGGCTTTAAAAAGTTCTTAAATTCTTATCTATGATAGAATATGACACAAAAAATATTTTGACATTTGCAATGTTACCAGCAGCTCATTTTGAATCTACAGTGAACAACTTAGGTACAGAGGCACTTTCAATGGCATATTAGTTTGGCTTATAGGCCATACACTTTCTTTAGTAGTTTGGATAAATTATTTAGTATTTAACATTTTTCAGAGAATATGTGTAGCACTGTTGAGTGTTCCAAGAAATCCTCTGAGAATAATACTGTTTCTTTTCTATGAAAAGATTCAGAAATCAAGATACAATGTTTAGCAGTAGAATCTGAGCCCAGAATTCCAGTTCCACAACCCATACTTTTGAAATTTTGATATAAAAAATATTAAATATAAATCCATTGTCTCTTTTTTAAGTATCTGCTTATTAGATAAGTAAGGGCAACTACTATCAATAAAATTTAAGAAAAAAATCTTATAAATGTACACAAAACACCATAGAACCTGAGAAAAGTCAGAGAAAGATATGATAAACAGTGTACAGAGAACATATAAATAATGTAAATATAAAGATTTAAATGAAATAAATAAGATTACTGGTGAGGAGAAGACCTTACAAGAAATGAGTAAAAATTGCCTCTGATCCCTGGAAAGAGAAAAAAAAGCTATTGACTTTGGTTCAATAGAAATCATGGCTCATAGAAGCTTTCAACATAAAACTCTGCTTTTTAGCTTCTCTTGAAACCCAATGGGTTTACCACTTGCCTCGTGACAAGCCAGTGAGGATAATAAGAAGATAAAGAAGTGGAAAATGTGTAATTATCTGAAACAGATGAGAAAAACGAACTGTTTCTGAAAGTTGTGCTCTTTTTGAACAAAACAAATGCAAGGTTTTAACCTTGAGAGCCTGTACAAAGTCATCAAGGAAAACTCTTTGTAGGAAGGATGCATTATAGAGAACGAGGTGGAAGATGGACATTTCAGAGTTTGGGAAGAAGAGAGGGTTGCCAGATTCCTAGGCATGATTAACTCAAGGTCCTGGGGCACAAATTGAAGCACTGAAAATGGTGAGTAGGTATCTGGGGCATGTTCCATCTGTCTTTTTTCCCTTGAAGGTTTGATCTGAAAGCAAAGCAAAGAAAAATTTGAAGGTGTCTTAATGTGGGCATTTCCTCATGGAGGCACCTGTCTCACTTAACTGCTACTACTGTTTGCGAATGATCTTTATTACAACACCTGCCATCCGTGAGTCAATATTTTAAAATTTTTTATCTGCAAATATCTTCTCTGAGCTCCCAGTCCCAATCTGTTGACATGAAACATGCTCTTCCCTCAAAGGTAATAAAAGTGAGTTTATGCTTGAGCCAACTATAAGAGACCATGGCTCAAGAGCATGGATTTGTACTGTCCTGAAAACGCATTTCTGCTTAGGAATAGTTGTGTTCCATTTTTATAGTTGTAGAAACAAAAGTCATAAATAACAGCATTTTTTTTCAGATACAGTGATGCAATCAGTAGATAGACAGGTTATGCCACAGCAGAGAGATCTCTCCTATAGGTTTCACTTGCTATCTGATAACTTCTTAGCATATATATATATATATATATATATATAAATTTATATCCAGATTATTCAGGCTCTGGATTTGTAATAACCCAACTCTGTATAGTACTTGGTAATAATCTACTAACTATCTTTGTAACATCTTGAACATAAATATGGATTTTTAAAACCACATCAGTTCACATATCGAATTGCCTACTAAACAATTCTTCTTGCCAGGTTTTCCCTTTAATATGCTCAGAAATAGATTAATTCTCTCAATATCTTTTCGAATGCTGAGTTTCCTCCATTCTTGCTGCCTGGAATACAGGAACATCACATATCCACATGTACACATCCCTAAGTTTCACTTCTACAGATCGCCCTAGAGATTTACCATGTCTGACACGTCATTTCTCCCTTCTTCTGATTTTCTTGTGTTAGACAGTAAAATGGTTCCTAACAAGGCCTTACCCTCAAACCCTGTTAACATACTAGTTTCCATGGCAGAGTACCTTTTCTGTGAGCAGACATCAAAGTGGTTATTTTCCTGGTTAGATATAAAGGCACAGAGATAAAGCGTTGCTACATTTGAGCATAGAGCAAGAGAGTCTCAAGCAAAGAATGTGAGTATGATGGAAGTTGTGTCCAGTAACAAAATCTAGATCCACCTGGGAGAGTCTTAGTGAAGGATCATCCACATCAGGTTGGCATTAAGCATGTCTACAGGAAATGTCTTGATTACACTAATTGAGACGAAAAGCCCTACCCACTATGGGTGACACCATTCCCTAGGCAGGGGATCCTGAAGTATATAAGAGTGGAGATAGTTGAACAAATATAAACACTCGAGGGTTCATTCATTCTCCTCACTCCATTATTATGGATGTGATATGCACCTCCCTGATGTGACAGACTGTAATCTGCAGCTGTGAGCTAAAATGAATTCATTCACCCACACCTTGCTTTTGTCAGGGTATTCCGTCACAGTAACAGAAAGTGAAACTAAGACAGTGGGCAACCTGTAGAATCTTGAAAAGGCAAAGAAACGATGACTCAGAGTGGTTTTCTATACTGCCCATCTGTTACAATATTTTCTCTCTAGCCTCACTTCTACATCAATCCTTTAGCTACCTACTGTCCAGCTATGAGTTCTCCCAACAACAGGTTTCATATAAAGCATTAATGACCCAGAGACTCTTTTCCTGAGTTTCTTAAGACTAGATTGAATCCTACCTCCTATCACGCATTTAATGCGTGGGTGGATGGGGGTGGGTGGGCGGATGGATCGGCATGTGGATGATCAGCAGATAGCCTGGTGGGTGGATAAGTGGATGGGTGGTGAGTAGATGGGTGGGTGGTGGTGGTTAGATGAATGTTAGACAGATGGATGAATGACGGGTGAATGGGTGGGTGAAGAGTTGGGTGGATATTAGAAAAATGGAATTATTAAATATGCCTAAACAGAATTATGCCTCTTTATGATATATTTTAAACGGTCTCTTTTTTATTGATATTTAGGCATTTGGCCAGGGACGCTTTGTGATGTGTTTTCAAAGGTGATTCATCTTAGTCCTGAGTGGTGGTCCAGCAGAAGTTCTAATCCATCAGAGCTATTTGCCTTTCTGTGATTATTCTCCTACCCTTCCATTTTTACATTATGGCCAGCCACTGATCACATGTGAATTCTTTTGAAGACTGAAGATCAGATTTCAATCATAGACAGAACTTCAGTTCCTTAGAAGTGTGACTAGCACTCTTTTCATCAGGCTTTCCAAAGATTGACGTAAATATCTGACTCTGAGCACGAATATCTCCTGATTTTCCCGGGAGCCAGAGAAGTTATTTTAGCTCCTTCTACATGCATGTAAATTGTGCCCAAATTTAAATAAAGGCACATTCTCAGAGACCATCTTATTACTCAAGAAAACTGCAGAGATGTTCAGACTCACACTTCTTCATGACCATTTCTGACACCAATAATTAGGATACAGTGCTCAAATTCTAAGGTTTCATGTGTGTAAGCATGTTTATATATCTGTGTATTATATTTTAGCTGATCAATAAAACTTGCGAGAATAAGAATGAAGCCAGGAATCCACCATCCAAAACAAGTATACAGATTGTATTTTAATAAATAACTGAAAAAGAAGTTATAAAATCCCAACACTTCCAAGTCTCACTCATTCAAAAGTCTGTGGCTTTATGCTTAATTCATTACTTTTAACTTTTCCTTCTCTCACCCATTTGCTTATTTACTAAATACATTTCTTTTAATGACAGTCATGAAGTAAACATGAGAGACTGACAGATGCAAATACAGTAAACATAGCATTTACCCCTAGATATCCTCCAAAATGAGCTTTAACAGAACATTGTCCTTAGTAAGGGAGACAGATAATTACAGAGGCCCTGAGGTGGTACCACATGTGGTACTGCGAGCACAGACTAGATCATCCAGGGGCAACGGGTGCAGGCTGCCTACTCCTCCAGGCAGTGCTCTGAAGGGCTGTTATGGCGAGTACTCTGAGATACTTCTAGACTTATGCTGGAGGAACACACGGAGAAGCAACTTTGGGGTCTGTTTGTTTTGGGGGTAATTTTTTTAGCTTTCTCATTACTCAGGAGTTGTGGTCTAAGATAAGATTTGAAAGTGGGCATGTCTTATTTGTTAAAAATCAAGTGTCCATATGTGTAGATGTAGAGAAAGGGGAACACTCCTGTATTGCTGGTGGGAGTGCAAACTTGTACAACCACTTTGGAAATCAATCTGACATTTTCTCAGAAAATTTGGGATTAAGGCTTCCTCAAGACACAGCTATTCCACTCCTTCGAATATACACAGAAGATTCTCTACCACACAACAGGGACATATGCTCAACCATGTTCATAGCAGCCTTATTCATAATAGCCAGAACCTGGAAACAACCTAAATGTCCCTCAGTTGAAGAATGGATAAAGAAACTGTGGTATATTTACACTATAGAATACTACTCAGCTATTAAAAACAAGGAAATTCCATAATTTGCAGACAAATGAATGCAATTAGAAATGATCATACTGAGTTAACCCAGATGCAGAAAAACTCAAATGGTATATACTCACTTATAATTGGACACTAGTCCAAAAACGATATCCCATGAAAGTCTTCACTTACTAGCAGATTGGGATAGATGTGAGAACTTCCTATTGGGACTCTAGGTGAGAGAGGTATGGGAGAATGGGGAAATAGAAGGATCCAGGGATGGTCCTAGAAACATACAAGAAGAACATCATGATGGGCAGATCTTAACCCGGGGGTAGGGGGTGTCTCTGCTCAGGCTACTGCACTAACAAAGGACAATACATGCAATAAACATTGAACCCCTGCTCAGATCTAGCCAATGGATGGGACATTTTCCACAGTTGTGTGGAGAGCGGGGACTGACTCTGATATGAACACTGGTGCCCCATATTTAACTACTTCCCCTTGGTGGGGAGGCCTGGTGGCACTCAGAGAAAGAATAAGCAGGCTACCAAGATGAGACTTGATGGCCTGTGACTGTACAGTGAGGGAGGAGGTGCCCCCTTGGTCACAGACCTAGGGGAAGGGAATAGGGTGGAAGCAGGAGGGAGGAAGGAACAGGAGGATACAAATGAGAGGGAAATAATTGAGATGAATAAATTAATTAAATATAAAAAAAGAAAGTGGGCATGGTCAGAGAATAGAAAGCAGACAATAGTGTGGAGGGGCTCAGGCATGGTTATTGTAGAAAAGTCAGGAAGAGAGAGCTTCATACACATGAAATCTAGGTTCAGGCAATGAAATGGAGTTATTTAAATGAGATTTTTATAGGGATTATTTTGGAAGTAAGTTATATCCTCTCATCAAAATGTTGGGGAAACTTCATATTATGTAGATATGTGTTTACATATGTGTTTATTTGTGTATGTATATGTATGCTTACATGTGTCTATGTGTGCTTATTTTGTATATGTATATATAAATTTGTGTTTATGCATTCTACATATTTATGTACATATGTGTGTATGCATGTATGTGTTATATATATGTATATATGATTATGCATTCTTGCATATAAATATTTAGAAGGTAGACATATATTTGTGTACATTATATATGTTTGTGTGTGTATGCTCATTTATGTGAGTGTATATAGTATAAATATGTCTGTGTGTATGTATACACATATATATAAGCACATCATTACTTGTAAATGAACTTGTGTGCTGCTGAATTCTTTAACACTGATGTGGAGATGGAAACTGAACCGGCAGCTGTGCAAGGGGTCATCCTCAAACTCAAGTTCAAAATGCTAAACAAGTTGGGAGTCACTTTATCATATTTAGCATGTACAAAGTTTGCTTGTCTCCTATGTAAGATGCAGTGAGCTACGGAGAGCGTCAAGAGACCTCAGGTGATGCTTAGGTGAGCTCAAAACACATGTGACATGGAATATAGGGCTGAGACCTGGGAGGAGGGCATGCTATTGACTGTAATGGTAAACAGAGGGAGGAAGACTCCAGAAAAGGATAAGACACAAGATCCCTGCTTAAACTTTGGTCACGAAATGTCGAGCTACATATGAGTTTTGCAAGCAGTTGTATGTGTGAGCAGCTGAAGGAATGAGCCATGGTGGATTCCTTTGCATGGAGACAACAGTTGAAACACAAGACACAGAAAAGTTTGCCCTGTGAGAGGGCATATGATCTGTGATATATCATACCAAATGCCATGCCATATCATCTATCACATCCCATAACACAATCATGTCATCTGTGCCATGGACAATAAGAGGGAAACACTCAAAGACTAAAAATGCGAACAGAGAAAGAGTAAGCAGATTGATTGGCGTTGCCAACAAGATATGTTGGTAAAGAAGCCAGTTGAGCCAAGTGTTGAACACAAACACATTATAAGTCTGTGCTCAGAAACAAGGATGAGTGTACTTCAGTTGTGCAGTTTTCTCAGAATCCCGATGGGGTGAATTTGGAGAAACATAATTCAGACAAAAGTTCCCTCAGTGTGGCAGCACTAGTTGCCATGACACAGATATTGCCAGAGCAGTCTGATGATGTTAGGAGACTCAATATTGGCTAGGCTGGAACCTTGGCTAAGAGACAGGTTGTGCACCAGGAGAGCATACGAGGACCTCTTCTGTGTGCAGGCTCTGCTTCCATAGATGGAACTGCACCATTTTAGATTCACTTCCAGTTTGAGGTCTGTCTTCAGCAGAACACTGAACACTTGAGGACATTGAACAAAGGGAAACGTGGGTCCTCAAGAGTGTGTCTCTAGCTGTGCCCCATCTGCCTGCCATAGACAGGTGTACCTGTGAGACCAAGGACCGCAAAAGCCAAGGTCAGTGCATGTTCAGCTTTTTTTAACACACATTCTTGCAAAACAGACATTAGGTGAAATGAAAGTCATTGTAGAAATTTGCAAGAATTTGAGAATATGGCATTGCAGTTAAATTTTAAGTAAACAGTAAAAATCTCCATTTTTTATATGTCCATTTTACTGCACAAACCAGATGCTAATGGTTAATACAGTAAAAGCTTGATCACTGAGAACAGATGAATACACCAGAGTAAACAGTGGCCATGAGCAAAACCTATCTATCTATGAAAACGCCATGTATGTGAATATCTCAATTTTATTTCCATGAAGAGTAAAACTAGTGGTTTCTTTTAAAGTTGTGGTTTGTAAATAGAGAAGCCAGTCACATTTTGATTTTTGATTAATTTCCCCTTAAAATTTAAAAAGTTAGTATATTGCAACCCTTGTAAGACATTATGATAGGCCTGTATACACCATTGACAATTTTAGTTTTATTAAAAAAAAAAAAAACAAAGTAAGTGAATAATATCTTGGAATCCTTCTGTAATTTTCTCAAAAATAACCATATCATTACCAAGGATTTGTAAACCGTGAGTGTCAAACACAGCCTCTTCAGGGAACTTAGTGATTTACATACTTAGTTTATGGCAAGCTGTCTTTCACACAGCCTGTCTGCACAAGGTGTCCTGCTACCCACAGATATGGAAAAAGCTGCCAACATAAGAGCACTAACTCCTCTGTTAGAAGGTCCAGCTAGGTAATGGGATTGGTGTTGGCTTGTAAGGTTCACCCTGGCATATATAATTTTTCTTCCTTTGAAAACTGAGTTAAGCTTTTGTAGGAATTTGGAACAAATCTTCCAAAGAGCACAGTGTAGTAAAAATCAGAATGGTTTAGATGACCTATTCAGCTCCACAGAGAAAATTAACCCCAGTTCTACAGAGGTGCTGTATTTACAAGGGCTCTCCTGACCTAGGAGAGACCATTTAGTGCTGACACAGCATGGCAAAGGTGACTCACATTTATACACTTTCCTCTGTCCATTCCGCCCACGGCTACTTATTAAGCTCCCCTTCTTGTATTGTCTGAGATGAAAGAGATGCCATTAGTTCCATGGGGAAAGGGCCTAACACACATCATTAGGCTATTAGCTGGCAATGTGCATTAAAAATTGAACAATACAATGTTGTATCTGATTCCCGAGATGGTTCTCCTACAAATTCAACATATAATATTATTTGATTTCAATACTTTCAATGGTACCAAAGGCGAATCTGTAGTAGGGAGAATTACTGAAAGTCAAATATAATCCAGTGGATGAGGTGTCAGGAACAGTAAAGAGCTGCCAGGATTGAAATCGGAAAGGCCAAATAGAAAAATGAGATAAAAGCTGCTAAAGATACAAATAGATATTTTTAAAGCCCCAGGTCTACCAGCAAATAAAGATAGAGGAAATGTGTCACTCTGTGCTGGCCAGAAGCGAGCTCATAGCAGCTTCCAGTAATTCAGTTACACTCAAAAATGAACTTACCAGGGCTGGCTTTCTCTTTCAATTCAGTTTTGACAAAAATAAATGAACTGCAAACTTGGAAGGGCAGGCTCTCAACCCTCCAGAATCTCCTCAGAGAATCACTTTTCCTCTGTCCTGCTGAGCGCCTCACTTCCCTGTGAAACGTGGACTCCATTTCTTCCTGACTCTTTGTGTTTGGTAGCCACTCTTCCAACCCTCAGGTTCCTGAACCAGAACGTGATCTGCAGAGACTTAGAGGAGGTCATGAAGGCCATGACTATGGCATTGTGAGGTATAGGACACCACCTATGAAGGTTACATTACAGTTTCATTGTTTCATCAAAGGCTGATCACAGCTCTGCTTCAGTGCTCTGGCACAGTAGGACCATGAGGCACTCCTGACTCTCATAGTGTGGCATGGCCCGACTATGTAAAAAAAACAACTGAACATCAACACTGAATGTTTAGATCCCCCACCATCCTTGACTGTCTGTAAGTGCCTGTGCTGATCTGACTAACCTGACATTTCAGGATCTTCCTGAAATAGCCATTCCTTCAGTAAGAGATCCCTACAGGTTGAAGTCTGTCCAATACAGATGAAGTGAGTCCCCCTATCTGTATCTGGTCTCTGCTGCTCCAAACAGGATATTGCTGGTCTCTGTTCATGGTCCCCTCCACTGTACTTATCCCTGTACTTTTATAGTGCCTATACCTGGAAAATTCTTGGTAAGTACTGACTTAGCTAATAGGTAGTTGTCTAATTGATTATTTATTGATGTTATGAAAAGGATACTAAAGACATAGTGCTAGTGAAAAAAAGCCCACTAGGGTCCATGGCCCAGCAACAGTAGGCATCTGTGTCTGCACCCATGGCCTATGTTTCTACCAAAGGCCATGCAAATGTTCCTGGTCTGGGCTGCCCCCTGGGAACATGTTGAGGCCCAAGGGCTGTGCAGAGCTTGCCACGCACCTCAGTGGCTACAGTACTCAGCACAGTGGAACTGGCTCTGCTGGAATGGTTCTGAGTGAGCAGGCCCCAAGGGAATGAGAGCCAGAGAGCTGGCCTGACTCCTTACCAGCTGCAGTACTTGGGTGAGCTAGCCGAGGCAGTGCTGGAGTGCTGGCCCTGGCGGTGTGGGCTTGGGAGATTGGAAGACCTGGCCCCATGCCTCATCTGTCCAGTAGGAGAATTGGCAGGCTGAATGACTCAGCTACCACCAAGGCCCAGATCCAGAGATTTTGAGACTGCCCACGCCAACACCTACCTCATCTATGAAGTGCTAAAGCACATGAAGGGGCCATTCCTGTACATCTAAAGCTGCATGATCTCCATGACATGGAACAACACGGGATATCTGACAGAAGTCCCAGCGAGGATCCAATATCGGCAGTTCAAGCCAGAGGCCTTGAACCAGACCAATGACTCATTGCAATGAACATTTGCAAGTAACAATGTTTAACCAAAGGGTAAACTATATTACATACCACATTACATTGCAGCTTCCATGATGAGATGTTTATAATTTATTTATTTATTTATTTATTTATTTATTTATTTATGAGGGATGTTGCAAAGGTAGAGGGTGGATGTGAGAAGGCAGGGAGATGAGATGAATAGGATTTGAGGTGCATGCTGGTAAATTCACAAAGAAACAATAAAATTTTTTTCAAGGCACATAGAGGGCTGGAGTTGAAATTTAGTGGTAAAAAAAACTTACCTAGAATGTAGTGAATTCCCACTACCACATAAAAAATTGTACTCAAATCTGGGTCAGACTAGTCTTCTAATTTCTTTCTATCACTATTCTTCTTCTTGAAATAATGTTGAGCCTCCATTGAGCATTTGTTGCTTGTTATGGGATAGCATTAAATTGTCATGAAGACTGAGTAAAACCACTGTGTCTGTCACTCTAAGTATCTGACATAGTAGCACTGTGCTTGTCTGACCATTGAGAGTGACTGCTGTCATGGGTGCAGCCACTGATGAGATTTTGTTAAGTTTTTTCATCTCTCTTCTGGGTTGGTGTCTTGTTTTTGTCAGTTTCTGTCACCACTTGAAGATTTCTTCCATCTTGGTCTGCTTTGCTGAGCATCCCTCTGTCGTTCTCTGGTTGGGATTGTCTTTCTTCCAAATGGCAGCTTACCCCAATAAATAACATTATTCTTCAAAGTTTCAGGGATTTGGGGTATATGAAACAAAACCCTGCCTCTATGGCTTCTTTGTTAATCCTTTACAAAGCTTTTTGTTGAATTAAGAAAATGAATGTGGCTAAATTATCAGTAAATATCAGATAAAATCTAGGTTATCAAAGTTAGGGACAAAATAACAGATGTCATGTCAGTAGTAGTCTTGGGGATTTGAGATGCTACACCATGGAATCTGTTATATAAGACATGGCATC
This sequence comes from Acomys russatus, assembly GCF_903995435.1. NCBI lineage: Eukaryota > Metazoa > Chordata > Mammalia > Rodentia > Muridae > Acomys > Acomys russatus. Next base: position 6,096,115 of record NC_067150.1, on the reverse strand, counting down.
TTAGCCCTTCTGTTCAGTATAGACGGGGATATTTTTTTAATCTGTTATTCTTTCTGCATTAGCATTCTCTCATCATTTCCAAAGATAAAATACTCATCTATATTTGGACTTACAGCCATCAAAGTCTGATTTATGTTTGTTCTTTTGCTTTTCTCTAATTTACTTTGAAGAAATAAAATAAACTTCATCCTACTCCTGTGAAAATTCTATCTTTACTTATGGAGAAGAGACTGATTTAGGTACATGAGTTATTTAAGCTTTCCCCAGTTTTTGAAACAATTATCATTAATAAAATAAACAATGCTAAGTGACTTTGTACTGCACAGATTCTCACAAATGGTCCTCTGCCAAAGCGCTTCATAAGAAACTATTAAAGAATGATCACTGTTTAAACACTTACATAAATATGTGCATAGGTATATATTTATACAAATGTGTCTTCTTTTGTTTTAAGCAGAAATTATTGCACTAGTTAGTTGGCTGTAAAATGAAAATACAATTTAAGCCTTGTTTTTAAATAGTAAAACCAGATCTACACACAAATTAAATACTTAGAGAAAAAAAAGGAAAATATTTAGTTTCCCATTGTTATTTATGCTGGACACCAGGAGAGGTCTATGTTGATATGGTTGCATGTCTATACTATAAAAGAATGGAAAATTGTGAGACTAGAAATTTTGATGTAGTTGTAACTTACCATTTTAATTGAAAATATACAGTGCCTACCTAGACCTTAACCTAAACATGTATTATAAACTAATGCATTGTAATATTTGCACATAAGTGATTTAAGATATATAAAAGAAGTGTGTGTGTGTGTGTGTGTGTGTGTCTGTGTGTGTCTGTGTGTGTGTGTGTGTAACCAAAGTTTTTCTATATTTTTCAGTTTGGGGCAAAAAATATCTATTCAAACGTATATGCCAACAGGGAAGCTATAAAAAAATCCAAATGTCCATTTTAAAATGTAGACTACTTTAATATTATGTGAGGCTTATAGTATAAAACCACATTTGTAGACCAGCAATTCATAGTTTAAAATATGAATTTTACTTCAAATTATAAACATAGTAGAAATTAGTTATGTGGTTATTCACTTATTTAAAGGTAAATATGTTTATTACCGAGAAGTAACTATGTAATAGTAGCTAAGCACCAGAGTACTCATGGAAAGAAAGTGAATTATTACATGGTGAATGGACTGTAGGTTGAAATGCATCTTTGCAAACTTCTGATGCGCGTGATGAGAAAAGAGTGATGGGCTGCACTGTTAGCAGTGTTAGCAGCAGGCAAGCCTGCGAGGGCTGGTTTGAAGAGAGCCAGGAAGGAGCTGGGGAGACCAGGAAACTGCTGTTGTGCGAATGAAGGAGGGAGCCACGAGTGTCTAAAAATCAGCCACGGCAGGAGGCATAAAGAATTAGAGGTTGGCTCGCAGGGTGTGGTAGAGGCAGTGTTAACAGACCTTCATAGAGGGGAAGAAAAACGAGCGCCAAAGAGATTTCCAGATGAAGACCTTACCAGGCGGTCTTTAGACCAAGACAAACAACAACAACAAAAAGAAAACAGAAAATGCAATAATGGAGAGTAGCAAATGGGCTTGGGCAGTGGTGGTGATACAGGACTACAATCCCAGCACAGAAGAGAACCAGAATTTCACCGCCATGTTCAGCTACAGAGCAAGTGTGACACTGGCTTGGACTACATTTGAGGATGGATGCTTGGGGAAGGAGAAGAGGAGGAAAAAAGAAAAAAGAAAGAAAAGAGGAGAAAAATGAAACAGAAAAGAAAAAAAATATGATTCATGAGGCTTTTGGAGTATTGTACTGGATATGTCTTATGGGCAAATAAGAAATTTTGGCACTAAAGAGAAATCACACTGACAATCAGTATTTATTTCTGCTTTCTTTCATTGACCTAATAAAGGGTTCCTTGTCTATTGTGTGTGTGTGCTTTCCTGCTGCTGCGAAGGCAACAGTGAGTAAAAACAGTTTCCGCATCCAATATGTAACATTGTCTTCAGGCCCGGTGTTTTTTGTAGAATCATTTGTTAGTGGTATAAATGCAATAAAGGGAAACCAGCGCTGTAGGGCACGCGGCAGCCTTGTAGCAGCTGGGGGAAAAAATTAGAATTGAAGGCCAGACAAGGGGAAGCAGAGAACCACGTGGGGCAGGGGAAATCAGAGAACCCCTCATTACTGCCATGATAAGGAGCGAGAATAAGGGGAAATGAGATAATCCTGACTCGGAGTGCCTCCTAGTGGAGCAATACAGGCCTTGCTGTCGTGGGCCAGGAGGGTTGGCATAACTGTTGGGGAAACACACAGAAATGTCCTGATTCAGCAATGGCAGAAGGGTGACTACTCAGAACAGAAGCATGCTGCTTTGGCCCCTGCTAATAATGCATTGCACGGGCAGAGACATTAACCGGGGTCATAAGAAGTAGGGGAAATATTTGTCTTTGTTTAGCCCTGAGGGTATTTAGTCATAATTGGGTACCTCTCTCCTCATTCTCAGTGTGAGCATCTTAGAAATAGGTGTTCTCATAATAATACAGTTACTTTGTATTTTCAATGTTTGTCAAAATGCATGGAAAGGTCTCTAAATACTATTATGTTGTGTAATGAATAGAATGGAAAAAGAAATGCTGACCTCACAGGGCACGTAAATGACTGAATTAAGTACTGAAAGTTAAGCCTGAAGAGATAGCTCAGTGGTTAAGCCTCTGGACGATGATTCCGGAAGACCTGAGTTCAATCTCCATCACCCACACTCAAACACCACTAAGTCCTGCTCCAGGGAAATCTAAAATCCTCTTTGGGCCTCTTCAGCCACCGCATTCACATTCACAAATCCACACACAGACAAATATTAAAGATGATAATAACAATAAATCCTTAAAAATACTGTTACTTTAGGAATACTACACACCTAGTTGATACGATCTAGGAATGATTCCATCTTGGCTTTGAATTTTCTTCAACAAACTTGGCGATATTATTATGTTTCCTTGACAAAAATGAAGCAGGAAATGCTTCTTCCCTATTTTTAGCAAGCAAGAATACTATTTGAATAATATTCTGATTAGCAAAGAGGAGCAAAAATAAAATCCCCTCTATACGCTGGTCCCGGAGCCTTTACTCTGGCTAACTCCAGCCATTGACCAAAAATAATTACATCACAGTAAAAAAAATAGGATGCACTGTGCAAAACCTAATTATTGCAAGGGAGAGGAATAGATCTCTTTGTCTCTTCGATCAGATTTTAAAGACTGTCTGTACAGGTCTGCTCTAGGTCCTGGGCAGCAGAGCAGTGGCAATCTGACAACTTCCTGGAATGAGACACCAATCCTGGAGCAGCAGAGGCTGCAGGCGGAGTATAGCATTCAAGCCCAGTCCATACAGACTGAGATATGGTACATATTATTTCTATGGGTCTCTACCTTAATTGTTTTAAACATTCCTCCACCATGGTACAAAAAGTTAGTGGGCTCTGTATAGCCATGGGTGACTAGGGATTTCCTCTTGCCAGCAGGAGGTGAACAAGATCAGGAGGAAGACTCGAGTGGTGCGAGACCAGCCTGAGAGCAGCCCAAAGGGCCTGATGATAAAACCAGGTCTCCTTTGAGTGTATACCCTGGGTGCTTCCTATTTACTTGCCTCCCAAAGGACAGTGGCTTTTTTCTACATCATTAGCTCTGATGTTTTTCTAGACCCTTTGACCGTATTGCAGGTGTATATCTATGTGCCCGTGTGTCCTTGAGCATCTGTGTGTCTGTGTCTCTCTCTGTCCATCTGTGTGACTGTGTGTGTATCTGTGTCTGCCTCTGGGCATCTTGTCTGTGTATGTGTCTGTTTGAAGTCGGTGTTTCTTTGCTTCTGTGTGTCTTATCTCTCTGTGTATATATTTGTGTGGGTATGTTTGCCTATGTGTGCATATGTGTCCATGTATCTCTATGGGTGTGTTTGTGTCTGCCTCTGTGTGTCTTGTCTGTGCACGTATCTGCTTGTGGTCTGCGTTTCTCTCTTCCTGTATGTCTGTATCATTGTGTGTGTGTGTGTGTGTGTGTGTGTGTGTGTGTGTGTGTGTGTGTCCATGTATCTTCATGTGTGTGTCTGCCTCTGTGTATCTTATCTGTGCATGTGTCTGTGGTCTCTGTGTCTGTCTCAGTGTGAATATGTCTGCCTGTGTGTGTGTGTGTGTATGTGTCCATGTATCTTTGTGTGTGTGTCTGTATGTTTCACTTATTCTGTTCTGGTCATTAGCTGAGTGATCACGGGAAACTAACAACCTCTCAGAAAAGTGATAATACACCCATCTCACATGGGGCTTATGAAAATAAACAAAATCATGCACCTAAAGCCCTTATCAAGCTGTCACTTACTGTAACAGCAAAACTATTTTCAGCATTATAGACCAGATAGCAGGAGGCTTATTTCTGATTATGTCCTTTGTGAACTGCAGTTCTCGAAAGGCCACAAGATCCTACAGGTTTATTGACTGATTAGAGCCATTATGGTTGTGAAGAGCTAGCATGTTACAAATGCAGCTCCCAGAGCGTTAGCTCTATTTAGAACTCTTAACATCTATTTATCACCCATCTCTGTGCTAGACCCTGAGACCCCTTTTAACTAGCATATAAAACCTTTGGAATCTAATGATGTAACTGATCACTCCATCTACCAAGCAAAAGCTAAGAATGTCCTCGGTATCTTGGCCTGCAGCAGAGGTTTTTCTTTCTACTTCCCAGAAACCTACCTATCTGCTGTTCTTGCCAATGTGTTTGACAAATGCCTCAGCTTAGGATTGTCTTTGTTTTTATGACTATAAAAGTCCGTGTAACCTCTTCTACAGTAGAATGTCATTAGGGGCAACCTGAGCATGTTTGGTTCAGAGTCAACAATCCCTAATCCCATTTGAAGTGAGAACTGCACTTTTCTTTTGACACCACACTGAAGAGCATGTTTGGGTGGTACTGTAGTGGTGTCATTCGAGCTTTGGCCCCTTTGCTCAGTGAATATTGAATATCTTAAGTATTTGAATTGTGGTTTTCATTGGATTGAAGAAGGGGGGTTACCCGTCTATAACACGTGCACACCTACAGCTTGTATTTAGTTGATAAATGTGGTTTCACCAGACCCTCTTGGGAGTGAGCTTTGCCTACCAGCCTTCACTAATGACAAGTCACTTAGGAACCTGTGTTTGTAATGTGCCTTGCCATTCTTGCTGTCTTCCCAAGGGAACCAAGACACAGGGAACTTTCTTAACTGGTTGGAATTCTAGGCAGAGAAGTCCTACATCTTTAAGCAGACGCGTGCCTGGGCTTGTGCCATAGCCACATTCCAGAGACATAAATGACTCGGAGACTGAGTACCAGCCTCAAAAAGCCTAAAGAGCTCTTTAAAGATATCTGTAAAAGTTTGTGATTACCCCCAAACCACTCCATGAATAATATCCATGGACTGCAATGGTTAGCTCACTAATGAACTGACTGGCCAGTGTCAAAACCAGACACCTTGCCAAATGAGATATCCCAATACAAGAATTCCAAGACCCAATCTTTAAATTAAAAGTTAGATATGAGTGTCCAGAGGACATGGTTTTGCTCTGACGTCTGGCTCTTACTATCATTCCATTCCACCTTCCACAACAGCCATAAGTCTTGGGGAGGGTGTAATATAGATGTCACATGTGTAGCCAAACATTACACACATGCTTATTCTCTTCAGTTTGATCGGTTAGAAATTCACCATTGCCCAAAGAAACTTCTAAGACAAGGCTGGGCTGTGAGCACAGAGATACTAATTTAGAGAATGGTTTGCTACTATGTCCACTTAACAAAATAATAATAGGTTCAGTCCTAGGCACTGTGACTTCCCCACAGTATTGGTTGCCAGCACAAGATCAAGCCAGTCAACACTGAAGCATGCAGGGCATGGACCATGAGCGCGATGGCTAACTCAAGAGCTAGTGGGAATTCTCAGGAAGGGATTGTTAGTTTTCTTTAACGATGACGCCCCTGGTAAGGTCTTTGTTGTGCTTCTTATTGCTGTGACAATACACCATGATTGAAATCAATGTGAGAAGAAGAGTTGATTTTAGATGACACTTCCATATCACAGTCCATCATGAAGGGAACTCAGGATGGGAACTCTAGAGGCAGTAACTGAAGCAGAGGATATGGAGGAATGCTGCTTACTGACTAAGTTCTCATGGATTGATCAGCGGCTTTCTTATCTAACCCAGGACCACCTAGCCAGTAGTTGTACCACCCATAGTATGCTAGACCTCCTGCATCAGTCATTAATCAAGAAGGTGCTAGACAGACTTGCCTATAGGCCAGTCTTATGGGGCATTTTCTCAACTGAGAATTCCTCTTACAGGTTATGTCAAGTTGACAGAAAAAATAAGCAGGACTGTGAGAGTGATGACCCCACATTCATGGATATTTAGACAGAGGAAATTGGATTCAGTAGGTTATGATTTAGAGAGAGAGAGAGAGAGAGAGAGAGAGAGAGAGAGTCTAGTTAGGAGGAGCAAGGATGGCTCTTGCAGGAGTTGTAGAAGGGAATGGGGAGTGAATATGGTCAAATACATTATAAGAAGTTCTTAAAGAATAAAAATACTAAATTAAAAGGGGGAACCTGAGTAGTTTGGTGTTCTTGTGGGAATCCTAACAGTAGGAAATGGGGCTTTCCATGACTCTTCTACCTACCTGTGGAACCATTTTCCTTCAACTGGGTTACCTTGTCCAGCCTTGATGGGATGCTATGTGCCTGGTGTTATCACAGCTTGTTATGCATTGTTTGGCTAATGTCCCTTGGAAGCCTAATCTTTTCTGAGGGGAGGTGGAGGGGTGGATCTAGGTGAGATGAGAGGTGCAGGGGGAGGAGGGACTTGGGAGATGTGTGAGAGGGGAAACTGTGGTCAGGAAGCAATATATTAGAGAAGAATAGAAAATTTAAAAATCTTCATAATCAGAGTAATATAGTTATATGGTTGTAGATCATAAAATTTAGGAGTCATGAAAAAATATGAGGGTATGTGTGAAGGAAAGAGAGGGGAATAAAAGATTTGTAAAGCAAGCCTTGACTGCAATTTGTCTCATATAAATACATTTCACTAAATGCTGGAAGTTAAAGCTCAAAACACAGCTAGTGATTATAACTGGATGGTAGAATCTTAGATGTTTATTTTGTTCTTTGCTTTTAATTATTTTGTGTTATTGTACTGAATATTCAGTATTTTATTTTTTGCTATCAATCTACTTATTAAATTTGGGTGAGTGTAGATACATGTTTTTGCTCTTTACAACACTGAGTCTATCATTTTTATTATAAGGGATGAGATTACGTGCTGGGTATCTCATAGCTTCCCTTTAAAAATCTTTACTATTGGGATTCAGGTTTTTGTGGACAAAATAAGCTATAATTATGTCATTTTATAATAAATATTGCAGGGGCCAGTAATGATTCTATAGGATGTGTGAATACTACCTGCAGGATTATATCCAGTGTTGGAAGCCTAGTGTAATTAGAAGGTGCTTCTGTTTGCCCATCTCTCATGCAAGATAATGTTATTTTCTTAAAATGCATTACATTTAAACTAAGATAACTAATATAGATGATGAAGAAAACTTAGCTTTTAAGTGGTATGATCACCATATGAATTTTTAAAAGTAAATATAATAAAAACTTACTGTGGCATGCTTCACTGAACCCTGGAAGTAACATGCAAGTTCTCCTCATTCAAATTACTGTCTCTCTTCTGGGTCTTATCACATGAGTGTTTGCAGCCCCAGTGCTCTCTCCTCTCCTCTAGTGTCCAACCACGTTTCAGTGTGTGTGTGTGTGTGTGTGTGTGTGTGTGTGTGTGTGTGTGATTTCCTTATGAAAGGCATCTTTATTCATCCCTTCCCATTGGACAGTCAAAATTCTTTAACATAGAAAACAATACTCTCCCTAAGCTGGACCCATCCTTGCTCCAGATTTCACCATGTCATCTCAAGACTAGCCCTAGAATAATGTAAAATGGGCTGAGCCCTTCTAGAGTCTGGAAATCATCACATATTCATGCAGCCAGCCTACAATAATTTATCTCCTGCAAACAGCATGCATGCTCATGAGAAAAAGTGGCTTTCCTTTCTTGTGAACATGCACTCTCTCTCCATAGAAGATGTAACAGCACCTGAGACAGAGAGCCAGATGAAATCTCATTTAACTGACTGTCCCCTTTTTTTCATGTCTTTATTTTTGACAGTTTCATGATGACAACTGTATGATGATCATATTTACCCCCATTACCCTTTTTCATTTTCCTCCCATCCCTGCTGACCCTCCTTTCTCAACTGGACCATCTCCTACTTTGATGACTTTTTGTTGTTTATTTTTACATAACTGCCTATGTCCTATAACTTATTTGAGCTTTGTGCTTGTAGGTAGAGTCTTTTGAAATCTGCCCTGAAAGTTAAAAAATCATTGGCTTTCATCACAGCTGGTTCCATGCTATGCTTGAAGCCCTGCCTGGTGCTTCCAGCTCCATCACATATCCTGCCCCAATTCTTCTAGGGAAGTTTGGATCTTACAGAAGAAAGATTGGGCTATATGGTTTGGCTACAATACCAAAACCCAAACCTGTTTAGAGACCAGGGGAGCCTTTCAGTCTGTGGTGAAATATAAGCAACACTATTTGGGCCACAAGCAAGTGAGAAATAAAGCTGATTGCTAACAATGGAATATCTTTTTCTTCAAAATGTATTTCTCAGTTTTTTAAAACCTAGAAGGAATGATGTGTGTGTTTGGTGTTCCAAAACCTTCATAAGCATTCTTAAATAAATTTCTTGACAAGAATGAATTTTTAAATGGTAAGTTTTTAATCTTCATTTTTTTAAAAATCTCATCTCCTATAGAAGGATTAGCCATATTTAGTGACTTTTGTAATTCCTTCACAGGCTCTGGCTTTTATGTTTTAGTAGCTCACATCTCTTTAGTTTTAGTAAAATTCTGCACATTGCATATTTGCTGTTTTCAGGCTCTGCCACTTATCTAATCTTGAATGTGATTTATTGCTTTTGGGTCCTCAGATCTCCATCTACAAATGGAGACAACAGATAACCTGATTCTCCCAGAGTCACCCTGAGAGCTATAAGTCATAGTTTCATCTTACTTGCGCTGTACTCAACAGTGCACTACTTATGCTTTGTGTTTGAAGATGAGAGCCCAATAGCATTAGCATCTTTCTCTACTCTTTGTCTTTCTGGGATTCAGTAGGTCCTCTCCGAACTATAATCCAACATGGTCGTGTTCTGTCCTGAGCTGGTACAAGTGGGTTTGTGTCTCAAAGAAGGTGTTTGTCAACTAACTCCTGTTAGTCTCAGATGTTGTCATGAGACATCCCATACAGTGTTACCCCAATATACACTTGTGGTCTGGTGTGCTAAACAATGTGTGATGCCCTATGGACACTGATAATAGTTTTGGAAAAGCTGAGAAATTGCACCTAAATGTTCCCACCCATATGGAAAACAGAGACCAGCCACTCATATTGTAGAAATAGACAAGGTTCAAATATTCTTAAGGATGTTTTGTTGGTTATATCACAGTATAAATCTGTATTTGATAGTTTTAAATTTAGCAATAGAATGCAAATATATAATAGGTCATTAACAACAATTTATGACACACTAAACATATATTTATTTATACTTAGTATAATATTTGCTTATAACATTTTTATTTTATGATTATTTATAATTTAAAATATAAGACATATATTTAATGGAAATTTTAATGACATAATTTTGATTCTGAAAAACTTGGTAAACATATAAACCATACATAATATCTGATATTTAACAAGAAGCCTGAGTGAACTTGCCTATTACTCTCTGGAGTGTCACTTTTCATTTCGATAAATGCCTACTAAATGGAAAAATTAGTCATTTTTCTCTTTTCTACGCCATGTTTTCTTTGGCAAGCACAAAAAGCAATAGCTGTTTCATATTGTCTCAATTCTCAGAAGACGACCTTGTGAGTGGTTAACTGACACCACTTTATATGACAACGTGACCAAGATTTAATATCAATGGAGCTTACGCAAACAAGGATTACACTTCTTTCCAACCATGGAATCAATATTTAGAACTTAGTAACCTATTCTGTTAAAGGTAAATTATGTGTCCACACTGTGAAAACCACTTTAAATTCGGTCCTATCTATCTTTTGCTATTTGTGAGCATATCTGGGTTTTATTTGCTTTTAGCTATATTTAGCTAAATCTTTCATGTATGTTTTATGAAGAAAATTTGATCATTGATAGAAAAATCACCTTTATATAAACTGAATGTTTGGGTCCACAAAAAATTTATGGGGTAAAGTCCTACGTATGAGATCATATGATGATCCTTGCTGTAGGACCTTTGGGAAATAAGTATGTTTAATGACTCTGGGATGGGGCCACCATAATGAGATTCATGTCACATTGAGAAGGTAGATTTCTCCATGTGCCACATTACATATAGTAGAAACTTCCATCTGTTTGCCCAGAAGAGTTATTTTAGCTGTCATGTCTCAGTCTTGGATTTTCAGAACTATGAAAAATCCGCATCACTTGATTAAATCATTCAGTTGGCTATGTCACCAACTGAAGTTGGGTTACTTTATTGTGGCGCCCACGCCACAGTGGTACTGAGTCAAGGGCAAGGGACTGTGGATTTAACACACACACACACACACACACACACACACACACACACACACACACAATAAAACAGTGGGTCCTTTGTGCTAAGAGAGGAGCAGCAGCGGCAGCAGCTTTGATTCAGTGCCCAAAAAAATTTTTATAGGCAACAAAACAGGAATGCCACTCACAGGCGAAATTTCTCAAGAGGTGATTGCACACTGGAGGGAAATTCCTGAGGAGAGGAGGGGTACATTCTCAGAGCAGTAAACATGACTAGCTAACCAACATAAACACAGACACAGAAGCTGCTAGAAACAGGACATGAAACAGTAAGACAGGCAGCCCAGTCGGACCTGGTTCCTACAGGTCCCCCCTTTATATAAAATGCAAGTGAGTTCCTGTCTTAGGTCACCAGGACATTGATTTCCTATCTTACCTGTCATTGGAAAGGCTTTGTGCTGCAAAACCCTCTTGTCTTAGGTGGATAGGTACCTCCATGGTCTTACCCGTCATTGGATACTCATTTATCAAGGCTCAGCCAAGTCAGGGCAGTGGGGTTATCCCCTGCCAAATGCACGGGGACCTGTTTGGTATGGAACTGTTGAATGTCTGTTGCTTTCTCATGCGGCAGAGGCTCCAGAACAGAAAACGTCCTAAGCCACATAGCAGGATGTCATGCGCGATAACATCACTTCAGCCTTTTAACAAGCTTCCCAACATCTATAGACCCTTTATGAAGGCATCCCTTGTAATGGGTGGAACTCTAGTCTCCTGTAATAAAGCTGTTCACTGATTAAGATTTTAGATAGCCAATTGTATTATAGAATTTAGGAAATTCTGAGTAACCAACACATTCTCCTGAGAGTTTATCCATCATGTGCACAGTAGTAACAGACTGGGAAATGGCAATGCCCACAAAGGTGGCGGCAGTAGCTGCTATAGCAATGGTGACAATAACAGCGGCAGTAATTCCAAAATCTCTCCTTTCACGATAGATCACCAGGCCTTGCCAGCCGTCATGCGCCACAGGACAGGGAACCACTCCAGGTGTCTGTGCCACCACAGCAGTCTTCTCATCATTCCAGCAATTTTTTAAATGGCAAACCTTTCAGGGAACAATTTAAAATCTCCCCCTGAAGGGAGTCATTAGTAACAACAAAAAGGAAAGGTGCTACAGCACAGATAGCTGAACTTACAATGATATTTTAAATGAAATGTCCTTGTAGTATTACTCCTTTACAGATCCTCAGGCATAGCAGCCCTGCCCAGGTTGCAATTAGTCAAATATGGTCACACTGGTCTGCTCAGAACTACTGGCATCAGGATGGGGTGGGTGCTCTTCACCAGACCCCAAACAGTCTCCTGTAGGCTGGGCTGACTCTTGTGGACCAACAGAACACACATAATGCCCAGGAACCCAGATTGGTACTTCATTGTCTTGTGGAAAGACATAAGCACACCCTTGGTTCCACACCAGTATGGGGTCTGGACCCTTCCACTGACCAGTAGAAAGATCTTTCCATTTAACCAGTCCTTTATGTGACTTGGAAGGTCTCCAATGTCTATCTGTAGCAGATAAGCCTGAATCATCCACAGTTAAAAAATTGAGAATATACAAAATATAAGCTAATTGAGAATGCGGGGAGGAGTTTCCTCCATACTCTCCCTTTCTTTATTTTAGCAAAGTAAGTCTTAATGGTGCGATGCGCACGTTCTATCAATGCTTGTCCCTGGGGATTATATGGGATCCTGGTTTTATGAATGATCTCATAGTCATCTAGAAATTTGGCAAGACCAGCACTAGTATATGCAGGGCCATTACTAGTTTTTATTTGCTTGGGAGTGCCCATATAGGCGAAATTCAAGAGCAGATGTGCCTTAATGTTTCATATCTTTTCCCCTGAGTGAGCTGAAGCAAAAAGTAAGCCCGAGTATGTATCTATAGATACATGAACATATTGTAATTTACCAAAGCTGGGAACGTGAGTTACATCCATTTGCCAAATGTGATTCGGCAAGAGCCCTTTAGGATTGACCCCAGTTTTCAGAATTGGAACTCTGCACAAGATGGATAATCTGTAACTATTTGGGTGGCTTGATCTTTGGTAACGCCACTATGATAACTTAAGGACCTGACGTTAAGGTGGAATTTATGGTGTAATTGCCAAGCTTTATCTACCCCTGTGATTGCTGTCAGAGCTATGGGCTCTTGAGTAAGGGCGTCTGCCATCCTGTTTCCCTCACTCAAGGGTCCAGGCAGGGATGTGTGCACTCTTAAGTGTCCAATAAAAAAAGGATCCTGTCTCAGCCAAATACCTGAATCTGTAAGACCATGTACCAAAGAAATGGGAGCTACATAGGCAGATGTTTCCAGAGAAGGCTGAATTTGAGTTACATATTTACTATCGAAATAAATGTTTATAGATGTATTAGGAAATAGCTGTAGAACCAAAAGAACAGCCTGCAATTCTGCCACCTGAGCAGAAAGGGTGGCGACCGTAATTTGTTTGACTACCCCCCAGGAAAAGACTGCTGTGATACCTTTAGAGGTCCCATCAGTAAAGACCACCTTAGCACAAGGAGTAGGCTGCTTCTGTATAATTTTAGGAAAAACAACAGGGTGCATTTTTAAAAATTCAACTAACTTATTTGGAGGATAATGATTGTCAGATTTGCTGAGGGTAGAAGACATAAAAATTGCCCAATCATCATTATTATTTTGAAGCCACGTTACTTGGGCCGAAGAAAAAGAAGAGATTACTATATCAGACTCTTTTCCAAAAATATGCAGGCTAGATTTCTGGGCCCTAAATAAAAGAGTTATTATAGCTTGAGGATAAGAAACTACCACTTCAGCAGGCAAAGCCTGGGAATGCACCCACAATATAGGCCCAGTCTTCCAGAAACCTCTAGTAGGAGCATGGGCTATACAGAATATCAATAGCAATAACGGTTGGTTATAATCTATATAATTCACACGGACCTGATATAGGGCCTTTTGCAGAAGTTCTATGCAAGTATGACCCTCCGGTGTTAAATGTCGGGCAGAAGTAGGATCAGGATCTCCTTGCAAAATATTGAACAAAGGTTTTAACTGTCCAGAAGTAATTCCTAAACTGAGACGAATCCAATTAATATCTTCCAGAAGCTTCTCAAAATCATTGAGAATGGAAAGGATATCCAATCTTAAAGTAACCTTTTGAGGTTTAACACCATTCTGCAACAACTGATGACCTAAATATTGATAAGGAAATTGCTTTTGAATTTTTTCAGGTGAGATCTGTAAATTAGCCTGTTTCAGCATCTCCTGCAAGTCAGCTAAGGCAGCTAATAGCTCCTCCTCTGTCTGGGCAGCCAGCATAATATCATCCATATAATGAATAATATATATGGCAGGGAAAGGCATCCTGACAGGCTCTATGGCACATACCACATAATTCTGACAAATGGTGGGACTATTAGCCATACCCTGAGGCAATACTACCCATTGATATCTTTTATAGGGTTCTGGCAAATTAACAGAGTGAACACTAAAGGCAAACCGTTGTGAATCATTGGGATGTAGGGGAATAGTAAAGAAACAATCTTTCAAGTCAATTACAATCATATGCCAATGCTTAGGAATAATTACTGTAACAGGGAGGCTGGGTTGAGTGGCCCCCATAACTACCATCGTAGCATTGACAGCTCTAAGGTCCTGTAACAATCTCCATTTTCCTGATTTCTTCTTTATAACAAAAATAGGTGTCTTCCGAGGGGATGTAGAAGGTATAATATGATCTGTAGCAAGCTGCTCTTGTGCAAGCATATTGGCAGCCTCCAACTTCTCTTTAGACAGGGGTCATTGTTCAACCCAAAGTGGGGTATCATTTTTCCAGTTAATAGGAATAGCGGGAATTGGAGGCTGTTTAACAATGGCCCCTATGGAAAATGCCCTAGCCCCTGTTTATCAGAAGGGTGGCGGAGAGTTATCTCTTGGTCTGAAACAGGGCAGTTACAGCTCCGTAGGTTTTTGCCTAAACCTTGTCCTGGACAAAATCCTTGTTGATTTAACATTCTTTGTACTGGCTGTGTGGTCAATATAGTCCCCATTCCTTCCAGTATATCCCTTCCCCATAAATTAATAGGAATATAAGGGAGGACATATGGCTGAAATATTCCCTAATGTCCCTCCACATCCCTCTAAGTTAATGTCTTAGTACTGCAAAAAGGAGTGTTGGCTGTTCCCACTCCTTGCAATTGGGTATTTGTTTGTTGCAATGGCCAGGCCGTAGGCCAATAGAAGAGGGAAAGGACAGAGGTGTCCACTCCTGTGTCCAGTAACCCTTTAAAGTTTCTGCTATCAATTTTCAGCTTAAGCATAGCGTGGTCATTAAGGGTTGCAATCCAATAAGCCACTGACCCAGTGGAGCCGAACCCTCCCTCACCTCTCTTTTCTTTTAAAAATGGGTTGATTGTTTGGAGTTGAGGTACTAGGATTATTTGAGCTATACGGGCTCCTTGGGGAATCACCAGAATACTCTTAGTAGCTTCCACCATAATTTTTATTTCCCCCCTTGTATCAGGATCAATGACTCCAGGAATAACTTTAAGACCTCTCATAAGGGCACTAGTTCGACCCAGCAATAGTCCCAATAAGCCATCACGTAACGGACCAAAAACTCCTGTCACAATGGCTTGGGGGGTATTAATATGACTCTGGTGCAGGCTCAGAGGTCCAATTCTGCACTGCCTGCTTCCCCCCCGGGTGAGATTTCAGATAAAAATGGGTTTCTTTGGGGGATAAAATGCACAGGTTGAATCACTTGAAGTGCAGGTGTCTGCAAGGCTCCGCACACCTGTCTTGATGGGGCCCGGAGCTGACCCCGGGGACTGTTTCCCTGCAATGGCCTCCCTTGCCTATCTGTCTTAGAGTGGCGCTCATTCCCCCAATGATACCCTCGTTGGCAACAAGGACATAAACCTCGCTTGGTATGATCAACTCTACCTCGAGCTAGTTTCTTTTCCTTTAATCATACACTCCCTCAACTTCTTCTTTAGGACCCCTATTTCAGAGATTAAAGTTGCCTCTTCCTCCTCAGAATTAGAAGAAGATACATCAGAGGCAATCTCAGACGGGACGAAAGATTTTACAGATTGCTCCTCCTGCACTTCATTCAGGGCGAGTTCCATACTTCCTAGCTGCTCTCTTATTTTCTCATCCTTGCTCCTAAGTGCATCTCTAACAAGACGCCATAACGAAAAGATAGCGATAGGAACACTGTTGGACCCTTCGTTTTGTGAAATCCTCTGGAGATCAGACTTCACCTGATCCCAATCTTGGATATTTAGCTCTCCTGATACCATAAACCAAGGACTACTCAATTATATTGTTTCATAAAACCTTTAACATTCTCATGCTTAATCCCGGTGCCTTAATCCTCTAACAATCTCACTAGTCCATCAGAACCGTGGACGAACCTGGAGCATCCATTTCCAATACTCCTGTTTCCTACCTCCCTGAGGCGCTGGCCAGCTTTCCCGGGCAATCCCTCAGCTTCCTCCCTTCTTTCCCCGATATCGGTGGGACCTCCACTTGTGGCGCCCATGCCACCATGGTACCAAGTCAAGGGCAAGGGACTGCAGACTTAACACACACACAATAAAACAGTGGGTCCTTCATGCTAAGAGAGCAGCAGCAGTGGCAGCAGCTTTGATTCAGTGTCCAAAAAACCTTTTTATAGGCAGCAAAACAGGCATGCCATTTGCAGGTGAAATCCCTCAAGAGGTGATTGCATACAGGAGGGAAATTCCTGAGGAAGGGAGGGGTGCTTTCTCAGAGCAGTAAACATGACTAGCTAACCAACATAAACACAGACACGGAAGCTGCTAGAAACAGGACATGAAACAGCAAGATAGGCAGGCAGCCCAGTCAGGCCTGGTTCCTACACTTTATGAGTATAGTTATTGTGTGTGATTGTGCTCAATTATGCAATATGCATCATGCATGTTCCAAAGTAAAACTGAAGCAAATTGTCAGGCAAAACTCTTTATAGATTTACAATCTACTATCTATGGGGTGATAGGGGAGACACAGTCACCAGAACAAAATTATATAGAAAGAATAACTTATTATAAGAAATGTAGGGGAAATAAATTGAATTGAAGAAGAAATCACCTTGTGGGATAAAAGAGTCTTCAGAAGTGTTACAGGGAAAAGCACTGGGCAGACATGAAGGAGGTAGAGTTTGGAGCCATGGGTCAAGCACAGTAGAACAAAATCTCTGAGGAAGGGTGTGTTATGTTTGAAGGACAGCAAGAACCTTAATCGCTGGAGTGGAACAAGGGAAGGATGCCGTTTTTAGTTTTTTAAATGAGATGGAATATATTTATGGATCTATAATAAGTCTGTGGGGTGATAGATTTTATAATAAATAGAGAAGCAATTTATATGTCCTGCCTGGGAACTACTGGGAACATAAAGTTCACCTTGACTAGGAGGAGGGAAAGCTCAGTGATGAAACAGAAAGACAGGCAGGCCCACACATAGAAAAGAGGACACAGCCCCCATCAAGCCCATGAAGTAAAACTGAGGCTTTAGGATAGTGAATTTTGAAGTTGTCATTTTGATTATATTTGTGTATATATGTATAATCCTGGGCTATAGCACATACATAGAGGGCAGAGTTTAATATTGGACCTGCTACTTTGTTTGAAAAGGGTTTTTTACTGCTAAATAATCCAGGCTACTTGGCCCAGGATCCTGTTGGGATTATCTTGCTTGTACCTCCTGCTTTGTCATAGGACAACTGGCATAGCCAGCACAAGCTACCACATTCAGCTTGATGAGGGTTATGGAATCCAAAGTCTGTTCTTCATGCTTGCACAAGTAAGCACCTTTACCTGATGAGTCATCTTCTCAGCTCTAAATTTAGAAATAAAGATTTAGAAAATTAGAAACCAAACAGCTTCAAGGTGTATGCTAGCCAAAGTCTTACTTTGTCTTGTTTCAGCCATGTTCCATTGAGTAAGAACAGCAAACTTTGTTGCTTCATTGCATTTAACTCAACGTGAGAAGCCTTTATGGAAGATGATAATTTATATTCTGGTATTTATTGAAATCATTATAGTTTATAATTCTAAAGGCTGTAATTCTTCTAAACACACTCTTAGAAAACTTGTATTAGCCTGGCAATGGTGGCATATGACTTTAATCCCAGCACTCAGAGATGGAGAAACAGGTGTATCTCTGTGAATTTAAGGTCAACCTGGTCTACAAAGTGAGGCCAAGACAGTCAGGGCTTTACAGATAAACTTTGTCTCAAAAACCGATGATGATGATGATGATGATGATGATGATGATGATGATGATGATGATATAGTAATAGTAAAGAGTGGTGTTACTGATTGGTAATAAGATTAAAATTGGGACAGGGTGCAAATAAAGAAGTTGTCAGGCATAGGGAAAAAGGCTTAGAATCAATACTTTGCAATATCTGTGCCCAAAGATAGTAAACTGTGGTCAAAGGGTGGCTTACTTCAAATTGAGGTCATGGGGCCAATGTCCTCCAGCTTTTTATTATTTTAAAGAGCTTGAGCCTGATACAAATCTCAGCATGTGCTGCCATTCACAGTGCTGGTCAGCCTTGCTTCATTTTGTTTCATGTGTAATTCTAAATTGCTTATTTGCAGTAATTTCAGCACATGTAGCCCACTTAGTTTGACTGCTATTTTCTTCATACAATGTTTTTCTCCGGATATTCTTATTTCTTCAATTTTATTAATTACTTATACAATTTATGTGATTATGATTTTCCTCAGTTCAAAGCTACATAAGTATATTTTCTATCTGTAAATTACTGGTGGACATACACATGTGTATAGACACACACAAACACTGCACTTGAAGTATTTTGCAATGTTTTTAGCTACATTATAATAGCATTGGGTCTCCACTAATTTACCGACAGCTCCTGGCAGGTAGCTAAGCCAATCATGAGGCCTCAGTTCGCTGTGGTAAGACTGTTCACTCAGAAGTCTCCCCTGACCCTGTCTGCTACTTTTTTCTGATACTCTTAACCACAAATCCTTAGCCACAATTTTATTCCTGAAGGAAATGAGCAGTCTTTAACCTTGACCCTCAAAGTGAAATCACACTCAAGCTCTCCCACCCTCTGCCCCAGCAGGGACTTGGCTGCCTGCCTGAATCATTGCGACTTCTCCAGCTTCTCATTTGTCTCCTGCTTAACCAGAGGCTGCTTTTAGTTCGTGCTGCTCTTTTACGTGACACATCCAGAAGGCTCATTGTATTTTGTGAAGTTAACAAGGAGGCACCATTAAACTCCTAGATCCAGATGTGTATAGTGATTGGCTTCAGGCTGGATGGCCAATTACTGACTGATCCAAGCTTGGGATCCAGGACCCTCACGTCTTGTTCTAAGCATTCCCCAATACATCCAAGAAAACACACACACACACACACACACACACACACAAACACACACACACACAAACACACACACACACCATTGCTGAGGTGATAGGACTCTTATTTGCCTGGTGGAGTGCTGCTGAAGGTCCCCAGTGTATTGCTGACACGTACATATTGATTGAAAAGGAAAATAGTTCATCATTGCTCATGATTTTTCTCAAATATAATAAAAACAGACCATGTGCACAGGAGCAATAAATTATTTAATTTTACACATTAAAAAATTGGAAGCAGGCTGCAAAGAGTCTATTATATTTTAATGATATAAACACCAAAATATTCCTCATAAAACTCAGAACAGACAAAAATAATAAATATGATAAAAAAATTTATTATTCCATCTCATTCATTAGAAGCCACTAAAAAAATAAAATAAAAACAAAAAAAACACTGAAACAAGAGTCCATCTGGAACACCTATGGTCAGACTAGAGCTGGCAGAACCATAATATAATGTTCATAATACTCACACTTTTCTTGTTTTTTTTAAATTTTTTAACTTATTTTATTTTTGTACATATACATTTATATTACACATATATCCAATAGATTACCTATGGCAAGGAGAACCATGATATAACCAGGAATTATATAGATGCTACATTCTTAGTATTTTTGCTATTTGTATTTGAAAGCCTTGAAGAAGACATATTTCTTCTCTTGGTGCATCTAAATTTATGAATGTAAATCAATCTCCATCACATATTGTCATTATCAACTTAGAACACCTATCTATACCTAAAAACATCTTAAACCCTAAATAATTAAACTTCACTGTAAAAAATAAGCTACCTGGTATTCAACTCCATCAGAGACTTGAGAAGGAATAAACTTGATTACCTGAGTATGCCAGGAGTGCAGGTTAGTAGCTTTCCAAATGAGATGATGACAGAGACAGTTTTCTACCTGAATAGTCACCCAAAACTCTCTATAACATTGGAGCATCTTCTTCAGCCTTCTGGCCCAGTATATCTGACAGACATATTTGTGATGCAGGAACTATTGAGGACTTGCTTACCCTCTCTTGGCAGAGTTTGGCTATTGACTCTGCCTGCATCCAAGGCTGCCCTCCCCACCTCTTTTTTTTAAAGGCAGAATTCTGTCTGTGGTAGAAATGAGGACCTTTTCCCCAGTGGCTTGTTTATCATATTTGAAGCCATCTTCATAAGGAGGTTCTTTGATGCTCATCATCTTCTTTGAGGTAGGCTGGGTGTTGCCAGCAGTAAACCTGTCTTATTGTCAATGACTTGTGGGAAGGATTGTAAACTCTGTCCCAGGTGAAAGCAGTCTTGGTGGGCTTTGCCCTTGGACACATCATGGATACTCCCTGATATTAACCTTGAGATAGCCTGGGTGGAGCCATCCCAAACCTGAAATTCAGGAAGGAGACGGGGAACCCACCTTGATTATTGTGTTTCTAATCAACCCTCAATGGGAGGAGGAGACCAGCCCTTGTACATGGGAGACAAAAAGACAACAAGGACAAAAGGAGGAGCAGGTTAGGACCAAGCTCAGGCACACGTGGATTGGGAAAAGGATCAGCAAACAGGCCAGGCCAGTGCGCAGGCCAGAGACACCGAGGGAACCGTCCCATGGAACAGATACCAAAAGGTTCACTCTTGTTTCCCTTTAACCTTTTTTCCCTCTTGTGTAAGGTAGTTTGGTTGTATAATAAAGTTTAATTGTCAAGAAACAGAGCCAATAATGAATCTTTAAAATAATAAAAACATTTTTTATTAATTTATTTATATTACATCTCGATTGTTAGCCCTTCCCCTGTTTCCTCCCATTCTTCCCTCCCTCCCACTTCCCCCTTCTCCCCTCCCCTATGTCTGTGATTGAGGGAGACCTCCTCCCCTTTATATGCTCTTAGAATATCGGGTCCCTTCTTGGTAACTTGCTATCCTTCCTCTGAGTGCTGTCAGGCCTCCCTGTCCAGGGGACATGGTCAGAAAAGGGGCATCAGGGTTCATGTGAGAGTCAGATCTCACTCTCCACTCAACAGTGGAGAATATCATGTTCTTCGGTTAGGTCTTGGTAGGGGTTCGAAGTTTAATGCCTATATTCTCCTTGGCTGGTGCCTTAGTTTGAGGAGGACCCCAGGACCCAGATCTGCCTGTCATAAAGTTCTTCTTGTAGGTTTCCAGGACCATGTGGGTCCTACTATTTCCCTATTCTTCCATGCTACTCTCACCTAAAGTCTCAATAGGATGTCCTCTCCTCTGACCCACTTTCTTGGTAAGTAAAGTTTTTCATGGTATGTATCCCTTGGACTAGTGTTTTGATATAAGTGTGTGTATACCGTTTGTCTCTTTTTGCTTCTGGGTGAACTCACTCATTATGATAATTTCTAGATCAATCCATTTGTCCACAAATTTTGGGAATTCCTTGTTTTTAATAGCTGAGTAGTATTCCATAGTGTAAATGTACCACAGTTTCTTAGTCCATTCTTCTACTGAGGGACACTTAGGCTGTTTCCATGTTCTGGCTATTATGTATAAAGCAGCTATGAACATGGTTGAGCATATGTCCCTGTTGTGTGGTAGGGCATTTTCTGGGTGTATTCCAAGGAGTGGGATTCCTGGGTCTTGAGGAAGCCCTATTCCCATTTTTCTGAGAAAGCGCCAGATAGCTTTCCAAAGTGGTTGTACTAGTTTGCATTCCCACCAGCAATGAAAAAGTGTTCCTCTCTCTCCACATCCTCGCCAACATGTGGTGTCATTGAGTTTTTGATCTTAGGCATTCTGATGGGTGTAAGATGGAATCTGTGTCGTTTTGATTTTCATTTCTCTGATGACTAATGAGGACGAGCATTTCTTTAAGTGTTTCTCGGGCCATTTGATATTCCTGTGTTGAGAATTCTCTGTTAAGTTCCAAGCTCCATTTCGCAATGGAGTTGTTTGGTTTTATGGTGTTTAATTTCTTGAGTTCTTTATATATTTTGGATATTAAACCTTTGTCAGATGAAGGGTTGGTGAAGATCTTTTCCCAGTCTGTAGGCTGTCGCTTTGTTCTACTGACAGTGTCTCCTGCCTTACAGAAGCTTTTCAGCCTCATGAGGTCCCATTTATTAATTGTTGACATTAAGGCCTGAGCTGTTGGTGTACTGTTCAGGAAGTTGTTTCCTGTGCCTATGTATCCCAGGCTTTTCCCCACTTTTTCTTCTAACTGAATTAATGTCTCTGGTTTTAAGTTGAGGTCTTTAATTCACTTGGACTTGAGTTTTGTGCATGGTGACAAATAAGGGTCTAATTGCATTTTTCTACATGTAGACATCCAGTTAGACCAGCACCATTTGTTGAATATGCTATCATTTTTCCATTGAATAGATTTGGTTTCTTTGTCAAAAATCAAGTGAACAAATGTGTGTGGATTCATCTCTGGGTCTTCAATTCGGTTCCATTGATCCACCGGCCTATTGCTTTGCCAGTACCATGCTGTTTTAATTACTGTTGCTCTGTAGTACAGCCTGAGATCAGGTATGGAGATTCTCCGGAGGTATGGAGATTATTGTATAGGATTGGTTTTGCTATTCTGGATTTTTTATTTCTCGATATGAATTTGAGAATTGATCTTTCAATATCTTCAAAATATTTTGTAGGTATTTTGATAGGGATTGCATTGAATCTGTAAATTGCTTTTGGTAGGAAGGACCCATTTATGTTTAAAGTTCTGGAGAGATCAGGAATACAAGGCACTTATCTAAACATAATAAAGGCTATATACAACAAACCAACAGCCAACATTAAATTTAATGGAGAGATACTCAAGAAAATCCCTCTAAAATCGGGAACCAGACAAGGCTGCCCTCTGTCCCCATACCTCTTCAATATAGTTCTTGAAGTTCTAGCCAGAGCAATAAGGCATCAAAAGGAGATCAAGGGGATCCAAATGGGAAAGGAAGAAGTCAAATTATCCCTATTTGCAGATGATATAATAGTGTATATAAGTGACCTGCAAAATTCCACCAGAGAACTCCTACAGCTGATAAACACCTTCAGCAAGTTGGCAGGATACAAAATAAACTCAAAAAAGTCAGTAGCTTTCCTGTATATAAATGACAAACAGGCAGAGGAAGAAATTAGAAAAACTACTCCCTTCACAATAGCCACAAAAATGTAAAATATCTAGGAGTAACTCTAACCAAGCAAGTGAAGGACTTATTTGAAAAAAACTTCAAACCTCTGAAGAAAGAGATTGAAGATGACATGAGAAGATGGAGGGATTTACCTTGTTCATGGATCGGGAGAATCAACATAGTAAAAATGGCCATCCTACCAATAAAAACATTTTTAAATGCTAAATTCTGCATGTCTCTGGGGTTTTTGAAGACCTTGTCTTTCTATAGAGTCATATCTATCTGCTGTACCTAAAATGTATATTCTTGAATACTCACACTTTTATTGTCACATTATCTAGGCTTTGCATTATCAGGCAGTAAATCTGTATCATTTTCAAAACTCCTTAATTTCCTCAGAATCTCAGACTAAATTAACAGCTCTTCATGACCTTTACTCGATCTTTTCTTGGATAATATTTCATCTTAAGTAGAAGATTACAAGGATTTTTAATAATGTCCTATTTTTAATAATTCAAAATTATTCAATTATGCAATTAGAATTTTAAAAATCTTGATTCCAAATTATGTTTATATTCATCAGGTATAATGAAATTCTATGCATGAGTTAACCTCCAAAATTGGTCAAAAGATATATCAAATAAAAAAAATAGGTTAAATTTGTATTTATATTGCATTCTTGTTTAAAAGAAATGAAAAGATCACAAAAGCCTTTCTAATTATATGCATATGTTATATATAATATGATTTCATATATATATGAAATGAAATTAGCATTCTGAATAGAGTTGCATTCTCATGTTTACTGATGAATTATTCACAATATTAAAAAATGAAAACATCCTAATAGTTCAAGAAGTAATAAATGGAAAAAGAAAACATGACAATATACACAACAAAACACTACTAAGCAACCAAAAGGGTGAAATACTGTCATCTGAAACACTATGGATGAAACTAAAGTCAGTATGTTAAACAAAATGTCAGGTACAAAAATATATATTCCTTGTGTCTTCATCAAATGGAATTGGAAAGAACTGCTGTCCCTTAAGGTAGAGTAGAGTGATGGGTTTTATTGAGTATAGTGTGTTCCACTTAATCCTTGTCTCTTCAGGGCTTTTATCATGAAGGGTTGTTGGGACCTGTCAATACCTCTTTATATGTCTGTTGAAATGATCATGTGATTTTTTTCCCCTGAAGATATTTGTGCTGCAACACATTTAGTGGTTTGTGTATTCTGAGTCATTTCTGGAATGAAGCCATCTTGATCATGATAAAGGATGATTTTTTAAAAAAATATTCGTGAATTTGTTTGCAAATATTTTACTGAGAAACTTTACATTTACTTTCATAAGGAAGGCGATGTATAGTATTCTCTGTATATTCATCTGGTTTTGGAGTTAGTGTAGTGGAGAGTCTGAGAGTGTCTTGTCTAAGAATGGTTCCATGAGCCATTGATGTTCATTTCTCTAGAAAGTTCTTTAAACACCAGTAGTGAGTCTATCTGGCCTGGGTTTGTAATTGGCAGTAGATTTTAATCACAGTTTCAATCTATTTGTTAGTTATTGATCTAGTTATATGTTTATGTCTTAGTTTAATGTTGGTAGGTCATAGGTGTCTGGAACATTACCTATTTTGTTTAGATTTCCAACCAAATGGAATATAAACATTTAAGGTACATTCAGATGATTTTCTTCATTTTTTCGCTATCTTTTGCAATTCTGCCCTTTCATCAAAAATGTCATTAATTATATGTTTGTTATTTCTCTCCTCTCTCTCTCTCTCTCTCTCTCTCTCTCTCTCTCTCTCTCTCTCTCTCTCTCTCTCATTAGTTAGGCCAAGTAAGTGGTTATTCATATAGTTACTCACACTTAGATTTTCTATGCCCATTTTAATACAAGTAACATCATTTTAAATGTCTTACAGTTTTATATATTTTCTAATATATTTATATATTGTATAAAATGTCTGGAGCTATTTGCAAATTTTTATGGTTACATATAAATTCTAGGATTACTATGGAATTCATTATAGAATTAGCGTGCATAGGTTGATTTAGATTTTATCAAATCTATAACTAACAAAAGATAGGGTAGACATTTCAATTACATGTTTTCCTGTTCAGGAATAAAGACTATCTTTCCACATTTTGCTTACTCTTTAACTTTTATCAATTTTTAATGATACTCATTGTTCAGGCCCTTCACCTCTTTGGTTAATATTCTTCTTATATGTTTTGTTATTTGTAGTTATTATCAGTGAGATTGTTTTCTTGCTTTCCATTTCATGTAATTCACATTGGCTTATACAGATGTTACTGAATTTTGTATATCACAATTGTATCCTGCAGCTTTGCTGAATTTATTTAACAGTTCTAACAGATAACCATATCTGTGAAGTGTTTGGGGTTATGTATAGATAAATCATGTTGTCTGAAAACCTTGACAATCTGGTGACACACTTTTCAGTTTGGATCTCTTCATTTTTTTGTTTCTTACCTGACTTCCATTACCTGGACTTCAGTACTAGCTTGAATAAACATGGTGAAAGTGAGCCTCCTTATATCCTCAAGACCTTTATGCACACGGGCTCTTATCTGTTGGCCTATATCAAGTGGCCTGTATTGTCTTGAAGTTTTTTCCTTCTACATCTAATTTCTGGCATTTGTATTGTGAGCAAATGATGAATTTTACCAAATGTCTTTTCTGCATACATTGTGATACATATATTGAAACATCCTTACATTTCTCAAGGTGAGTGTTCCTTTTAACATAATAATAGATTTTGGCTTCTAATTCTTTAGAGGTTCTCATATCTGTTTTCAATGGGAATAATAGTCTGCTGTTTTCTTTTTCTTGTATCTTCATTGGAGATTAATATCATGGCAATGTTATCTTCATAGAATATGTTTAGAATTATTTCTTATTCCATTTTATATAAAAAACTAGATGAATAGTTGGAATTAAATTTTCCTTAAATGATTGGTATGTAGATGTCACGTGTGAAACCACCTTTCCTGTGTGTGGTTTATTGTTGTTATTATTTTATTTGTTTTATGTTGGTGGTCAGTTTTTTTTTTGTTTTGTTGTGTTTCTGAATAAACAATCTTTTATTAGTGATTGAGCCACTTGGAATTTTCTGTTTTCTATGTATTGTTGATTTAGTCTTGATGACGTCAATGTGTCTACAAATTTGCCTACCTGCTGTAGGGTAGTATACAGGGAAATTAATAGTTTGTGATAGTAGCCAATGATCGTTCGTATTTCTGTAGCATCTATTGTAATGTCTCCCTTTTCATTTCCAGTTGAACACCTTTAGTTTACTCTCTTTCTTTGGATATTTTAGTAGATGTTTATTTCTTCTGGGCCTCTAGAAAAGTAGTACAATATCACAAAAGTGTGTATTCAAAACTTAATGACAACTAAGGAATACAAAAGACAAAGGAAACACTAGAATACAAAAGTACTTTCAAAACCACCCACATCCAGTATCATAACCTCCTTCACCAGCCCATTCCTCTCAAATGACCCATCATCTTCCAATCATGCCACCAGATGAGGACCAGATCCTTAACACACAGGAAAGAATATGGAGAGAAACATCTCTTATAGCTCTCTATTTATTTATAGAGTTCTTAATAATCACTGGATAAATGAAGTACTCAGATATAGGTGCATATATCCATAGGAATGTTACTTCCTTTGGCTAAATTGACCTTTGTGTCATCATAAATTGACCTTCACTGATACTTTCTGATTTAAATTCCATTTTTATCCAGAATAAGACTGGACATTCCTATTTTGATTTGGAGTCCATTTGCATAAAATATTTGACTGCAACCTCACACTTCTGGTTTCACTATGCCACAGAAGTGAGTTTTTGTAAGAGAAACATATTTGGGTTATCTTTAATGGTTTAAGTCACTCTGTCTTCTAACTTAGAAATCAATCTATTATACAATATATTATATATAATTTATAAACTATATATAAATATATAGTATATTTACAAGCAAATGAGCCATACTCAGCCCTGACGTAGCCTCTTTTCTGGTTTGTTATATTTGCTGTCTTCTTCCCCATATTATGCAGTCTTCCTTAGCTGAATTATTCACTTGAGCAGTGTGTTTTACTAACTTGTTTATTTTGGGTTTGACTATTATAGATTTTGCTTTCAGGACTATGTCATTCTTTACATACAACAAACTATTCTGGAGTAAAAGCAACTTGACATGAGTGTAAAGATAAAACAGAAAGCAATTTTTAAAACAAAAAGAAATTCTTTTGGGGAATTCCACACTTGCATCCTTTCTTCTCCACAGAGTGTTGTAGATTCCAGTTCTCTTTCATCATATTAATGTAGTTATTTTTCTTGTTTCCAGACTTCTTACTATACATGGGAATTATTTTTGCATTGTGTTTACAACATTATAGAATTCTGAATTGATTTTATAATAACTTAGTGAATTTTATACTGTTCTGCATTTTCTCATTACTCATTAATGCCTGTATCTTTGACTTTTGAAAAATTCCCTTCCACATTTCCTATAGATCAGGTCTTGTAGCTACACAGCCTCACATCTTTTATTTATACTGGATGTGTTCATCTCTCCTCCAGCTCTTAAGAATAGCTTTTCTAGGCATAGTGTTCCCAATTGGAGCTCTTTGCCCACTTCTCCCATAACCCCATTAATACTTAAAACATTCTCATTCCCCTAGCTCCAGGAGTTACAGTTCCATTCTATTTCTGTGAGATACACCACAAACAAGAGCTACCAAGGGGAGGAAAGTTTTATTTCATCTTGCAGGTCACAGGCCATCACCAAGGGAAGTTAGGACAGGAGCTTAAGAAAGAAGATGAGTCAGAAGCCTTGGAGGAATGTTGGCTGCTCGTGCCCTCAGTCCCATGCTTAACTATGTAGAACAGGGCTACCTGCCCAGGCATTGTGCCACCCACCATGAGCTCGGCCTTCCTCCAATTGTTAAAATTCAAGACAAAACCTCACAGAGGAACCCACAGACCATTCTTCTTTGGGAAATTTCTCATTGGAGAGTCCTTTCTCAAGTGACTGTAAGATGTGCTGAGTTGAGGGTTAACCCAAGCTAGACATCAGGCCGGGAAGGTTTCTGCTGACAGCTCTGCTGTCAAGTGCATTGGGACACACAACTGTGTTACATATTTCTTCTTCTCTCCTGTTTTAGGGCTTGATGATAAGATGTTGTGAGTGGAGTTGGTTGAGTTTAATTGGACTTGTGTGTGTGTGTGTGTGTGTGTGTGTGTGTGTGTGTGTGTGTGTGTGTGTTTTCTGACTGTGTACATGTAAATTCTTCTCTGGGTTTGGAAAAGTTTTTCACTATCATTTATCACAATTAGCTCTGTGAACTTTGGCATTCTCAATCTTTAACTCCAATAATCTGAATATTTTATCTTTTTTGCAGTACCTTAATTCTGTCAAGACTTCTTCATTCTTTTCTCATCTTCCCACTGTTTCCAATAGCCAGCCTTTGAGTTTATGTTTAAACTGTTCTATGCTATTTAATATGTTCTTAATTTCCTTGAGTATGTTTTTTAACTTAAGAATTTGTTTGGTCTCTTTAATTGCTTTCTTTTCTTTGGTTAGAATATTGAAATATTCCCTGTGTTTTCTTGAACTTTACCGATTTTTTTTGAAGGACAACTTTTCTGGTCCCCAGGAGTTCTCCCAGATCAAGGATGATCTGGACATTTTCTGGCAGCTTGTATGATAATGCCATCATAAGGTAATGCCATGGTTTCTTGAAAACTCTCATTGCTTGTCAGGGTAAAGACCATGTACGCACTAAAGGAATAAGTATGCTTAATGTTGAATTTGGCTTTGTTCGTGCCTGAATTTTCAGAAATTCTTAGTTGCTTCCTTCTTTTCTCTGAGTCTGTGTTTTCTATCATAGCTCTAAATGATGCCCAGGTTTCCTGGAAGTTTGATTATGCAGTTTCTGAACAGGAGGAAAAATCCAAATCTCAGGTTGTATCATATGTAGACTGTTGTTCAAGAAGAACAAAGAGAGGCCTGAGTGTCTCCAGAAGCCTATTCTTGGTTGCAGGTTCAGCCCAGATATCTTGCCCACAATTGCTGACTTGTGTGTAGAACCTACAGAATACGTCCTCCTCTCCTCCTCTTACTGGAGTCCTTGTGTATGGATCAGCCCCAGATTATATGTGACACTTATGGCCATTGTAAGTACTACACTGTGTCACAAGCAGAACACTAAGTCTGATGACACCTGAACCACAATGATATACGACTAAATGGTACATTGCCAAATACTACTTGCTATTGAGATGGAATAATGTCCTAAGAGCATGACAAAAAGCTACAGGCAATGTTAACTGGAAAAGAAATCAATATGTCTTCACCTGGTGTGGGGGTGGGATCCACTGGCATTGCCTAGTATAAGTTTTCACTAGCCTCGAACTCTGAGCTAGGGTAGCTGATGCTACTACTATGTTCTAACTCCAGAAAACAGTATCTATGCCATTTCCAAATGCTGATATTGTAATGTTGTTTTTCAACTTGGTCATTGTAAGTTGGGGCAGGACTACATTTCATAACTACAAGAACATATACAGTCTTGGGTGTGCATTAAGGCCATACCACAAAGTCATAAGCCACCCTGGCATTGGCCTAAAGCTCCCACCTCTGAACTCTGCCCTAGGTACTTTCAGTTTGTGCTGAGTCTTCCTTTGTGGAACTGGCACTGGGCTCCAAATCAAAATCTTGCCAGCTTTGTGCTGCACTTGGAAGCAATTAGAGGTTTGTTCCTTATGCTGCCTTAGAAGTGGGAAGAGGCCACCAGCTCTTTTTATTAGCCCTCCCCATGAATTGCCTGCCAGTGGGGACATAGAGATTGACAAGCTCTGGGTTTCACCATGTTAAGACAGGTTCTAGGTTTCAAATCTGAAATTTAGACTTATCTACCAAATCTAAGCTCTAGAATTAATGCTACTTGGCAGGAGAAATTAGTGAGATATCTCCTTCAAATCTCCTCCAATAAGTCTTTTTTGTTCTGTTGTACTAAACATGAGTTCTACACTTTGCCACTTGCTCTCCTCTGTTTTCCTGCGTATGCTTTGGTGCAGGCTCAGCTTGGTGTCTGTAGTGAAAAGTATTCAGTTCATCTTAGCCATCATCTTCCTCTACTTCTAAGTATGAGTTCCCACATATACATTATGTTATGATGTAGCTTCCAACTTTTATTTTAGTATCACGAAAAGCTCATTTAGTTCTCCAAAGAAAGCACTACAATAGAGAGCAACACATTTGTAATACAAACGTCATCTCCAAAGACATAATCTAGACTGATAGGCAGTGCCCATGAAGAACTATTACTCTGTTTTAAAGTATTCTGCTATGCACTCACTTTATCACAGTTATTCCCAGCAGGCACAGAAAGATGAGTATTTAAGACTTTGAGTAGAAACATAATTTCAACAAGAGAGAATGAAAAAAAAAAAAAAAAAAAACAAGAGACAGAGGGAGGCTGCATGTAATGAATCCATTGAGTGAAAATGGACTTCTTAAAAAGTACAGAAAATTCAGCATCATTAGCCACACTCAAGTTCTACTGTCTACTGTGGGTAAAGTTGTCCATTGTACCTTAAATGGAAAACATTTAAAACATAATTGAAACAGGTAACAGGAAACATGTTGATCACTAAGTGTGGACTAATTTAATTTATTTTTATCTGCCCTTAAAAGGAATACATTTGAAATCCTCCTAAAGAGTCACATTTGATGAGACCCACATAAAACTGAAAAATAGTGATTAAATGGCATTTCTGTGTAATAGACTTACAAGGTCACATGACAAGATATAAAGGTCCAAATCCATCTTGTTTCAGAAATGACACTTTAAACAGCAATCAAACTATCTCCTCCATATTCTGATTTCTTTGTTACTATCTTCAAAATGTCCATTAAAAACAGGATACTCTATTCCAAGCACTCCTTGCAGACCACTCATTGTAAAAATCATAAGATGTTCCATAAAAGCATGTTTATTGTTGAGCAAGATTAAAAGTACATAAGCACAATTTTCTTTAGTAAGACTTGCCATGTTTCTTCAAAAAAGAGCTGTAGCGAGTGGTATTCTCTAAACTGACTGATTATGGACCTGCCTCTTTATGTCTGTAGACTTGAACACTAACCAAATGAGGCTGTGAAGAATCAGACATCTCAGGAATCACTCTAGAAAACTGTGTAACTCTTACAACCAGCATGTATCCATTGATTTTAAGTGATGGGTCATTATTCATCCATATACAATATTCTTTTAAATGAATTTACTTTTTCTAAACACAGTGGGTTAAAAGACATTTTATGAGCATGAGGAAGGAGCCAAGATGGTGGCACTGACCACACACAGTTCTGATTGGCAAGATGGAACTTAGGGAGCAAGCTGGGTACTACAGACCACAGGACATGGAGAGCCCTAGGTAAAGGGGTCCACACAGTGCAGAGCACAGGTAAGCCGTCCAACTGGAGGAAGGGTGCCCAGTCCCCAGAGACTGGCCACATACCCTTCTGCCAGCTGTAGCTGTGCCCTGTATCTCAGAGTCTGTTTGTGGGACTGAGCTTTGGATGGTGAAGCACCAGCATCTGGAAAGCCAACCTAGGGAAGAACACAGAAGAACAAATGAATTTGACCTGAGACCACCCTTCTAGTCCATAGAAAGCCCCAGGGGCTAATGGACTGAGGGCAGGGATCTCCAAAGCCCAGCGCAGTCTATTGGGATGTACCTGTACACACACTCTCTCTGATTGAACTGTGGGCTACAGAGCACCAACATCAATGTCTGGTAGCCCAGGGGGAAGCCAGGAGTGTATATCTGGGATAGATCTGACTGCAGATCTCCCTGCCAGTCCATAGAGGGACCCAGGGCCCACATAGGGGTACCCAAGTGCCTGTGGACTTGCTTTCTGGCTATGGCATGGTTCCTACACTCTCTAGCTGACTGAACCTAGGCTCCACAGACTGAGCAGGAATGAGTTTGGAAGCTTAGCCAACTACCAAAAACTAGAAGGCAGTTTCTGCACTCCCTGGCAGACTGGACCGAGGCTCCAGGGCCCCAGTAGCTGAGTACAGAGTCTCCAAAGCCCAGCCAAATGCAGATAGTACCTACATTATCTCTGACTGGACCTTGGGCTGCAAAGCACCA
Organism: Acomys russatus; assembly: GCF_903995435.1. Lineage (NCBI taxonomy): Eukaryota > Metazoa > Chordata > Mammalia > Rodentia > Muridae > Acomys > Acomys russatus. Next base: position 6,063,699 of record NC_067150.1, on the reverse strand, counting down.
ACACTAGACTCTGTTGGTCTAGTGGGGAGCCCAGGGTGTGGAGCAAAGTCCTCTGCATCTGAAAACAGGTCACCTGCCTGATCCAGGAAAGGGTTCCCTGATCCCCACAGGTGAGGGACATCGATCTATAGACACTCACCAACAAACTGCTCTCAATGAATGACAAGTGAAGTACATCAGAAACTGCCTCCCAATGTCAAAAACAGCAAGATGACTAAAGGCCAGTGTAAAAGCAAAAAACAATAAAAGCCAAAATAATATGGCATCTCCAGAACCCACTTCTCCCAAAGAATTCAATGCTGGGAACTCAAACACAATTGAAGCACACACAAAAAAATGATCTTAAATACATAGTAATGAATATGATAATGGAGGAAACTAATAAAATTCATAACAAATTATAGGAAAATGGAGCCAAACATTGAGAACCTTAGAGAGGCCATGACAGAATCCTATAGAGAGGGAATAAAGAAATCACTGGAAGAAATTCAGGAAAATACAAACAATTCGATGAAAGAAGACAATAAAATGGATCAAGATCTGAAGATGAGAGTGAAAAGAATGATAAAAGCACAGACAGAGATCAGGGATTCAAGGCACATACCTGAACATAATAAAGGCTGTATACAGCAAGCCAATAGCCAACATCAAATTAAGTGGAGAGAAACTCAAGGAAATTCCACTAAAATTAGGGACTAGACAAGGCTGCCCACTCTCTCCACATCTCTTCAATATAGTACTTGAAGTTCTAGCTAGAGCAATAAGACAACATAAGGAGATCGAGGGGATTCACATAGGAAAGGTGGATGTCAAAGTACGGTAGTTGCAGATGATATGATAGTGTACATAAGATCTTTCTCATAAAGAGTAACTTCCTTTTCTAAAAAATGTCAAGGGAGTTTGGGAGTCCTAGACAGACAAAGCAGTTAAGTGGTATTCTTCAGAGATCATAGTGTTAAATCGTCTGATGTACTAGTTTTTTTCTATTATCATTAATATTACCCTCTATTACATGTGTCTTCAGCATTACTGTTTTGTTTTACTTTCAACATTGCATTTATTTGTTTTCTAGTACAAATTGTTCCCTTCCTGGTATAAATGGAAATAAATATTAGTCTATAACAAAGAGAAGACTCAAAGTAGTTCTTGGAGTCTAGACTGAGGCTGTTCACACTGAACACTGAGTCAGTCTACTCTCAGATTAAGACATATTTCCTGAATTTTAGCTATAATTCTTTAAAAATTTATTTAAATAATTTAATCAGATTACATCTTGATTGCTATCCCCTCAACTGTATCTTCCTATTTCCCCTCCCTCCCTTTTTCACCCTATTCCCCTCCCCTAGGACTGTAACAGGAGACCTCCTCCTCCACCATATGATCCCAGCCTATCAAGTCTCATCCTGGTAGCTTGCTTATCCTTCCTCTAAGTGTGTCACCAGGCCCCCTACCAAGGGGAAGTGGTCAGATCGGGAAGGGGGGGACCAGAGTTCATTGTCAGAATCAGTCCCCACTCTGCACACAACTGTGGAGAATGAACTGTGCATCAGCTAGATATAGGGGGTCTAGGATTACTGTGTGCATTGCCCTTGGTTGGTGCAGTAGTTTGTGCAGGCCACTCTGGGTATAGATCTGCCAGAATTGATGATCTTCTTGTAGGGTTCCAGAACCCTCTGGGTCCTTCCATCTCCCCATTCTCTAATACCTCTCTTACCTGGAGACCCAATATCAAGTGCCAGCATCTGTCCCAATCCCACGCTGAGTGAAGACTCTCAGAGGACATCCATGTTGGGCTAGTATCCAATTATAAGTTAATATATACCATGTGTATCTTTCTGGGTCTGAGTTAACTCACTCAGGATGATCAGTTCTAGTTCCATAGATTTGCATGCAATTTTCAAGTTTTCTTTGTTTTTAATAGCTGAGTAGTATTCCACAGTGTAAATGTACCACTGTTTCTTTATCCATTTTTTGACTGAGGAACATTTAGGTTGTTTCCAGATTCTGGTTATTACAAATATGACTGCTGTGAACATCGTTGAGAAAATGTCCTTGTTGTGTGGTGGAGCATCTTTTGGGTATATTCCAAGGACAGGAATAGCTCGGTCTTGAGGTAGGCCTTTTCCCAATTTCTATAGGTTGTCACTTTGTAATGTATACAGTGACTTTTGCCTTACAAAAGTTTTTCAGTCTCATGAGTTCCCATTTGTTAATTGTTGACTTCAGAGCCTGGGCTTTTGGTGTTCTGTTCAAGAAGTTGTCTCCTGTGTCAATGAGTTGCTAGGCTCTTCCCCACTTTTTCTTCTAGCAGATCTACTGTCTCTGGTTTTATGTTGAGGTCTTTAATCCACTTGGACTTGAGTTTTGTACATGGCGATAAAAATGGATCTACTTGCATTTTTCTACATGTAGACATCCAGTTAGACCAACACCATTTGTTGGTATAGATTTGACATTTGTATAGATTTGACTTCTTTGTAAAAACTCAAGTGTGGATTTGTAAAAAATCCATAGGTGTATGGATTTATTTCTAGATCTTCAATTCAATTCCACTGATCAACCAGCCTATTGTTATGCCAGTACCATGCAGTTTTAATTACTATTGCTCTATAGTACAACTTAAGATCAGGGATGAGATTCCTCTAGGGGATCTTTTATTATACAGGATTGTTTTAGCTATTCTGGGTTTTTTGTTTTTCCATATGAAGTTGAGAATTCATTTTTCAATGTCTTTAAAATATTGTGTAGGTATTTTGATAGGGATTGCACTGAATCTGTAAATTGCTTTGGGTAAGATAGCCATTATTACTATGTTAATTTTCCTGATCCATGAACAAAGGAGATCTTTCCATCTTATGATATCATCTTCAATTTGGGTCTTGAAGGTTTTTTTTTCATACAGGTCTTTCACTTGCTTGGTTAGAGTTACACATAGACTCTTTATATTACTTTGTGGTTATCGTGAAGGGTGTAGCTTCCCTAATTTCTTTGTCAGCATGATTGTAATTTATATACAGGAATACTCCTGACTTTTTAAAGTTGATTTTGTATCCAGCCACTTTTCTGAAGGTGTTTATCAACTGGGGGAGTTCCTTGACAGAATTTTTGGGATCACTTATGTGCGCTATCATATTATCTGTGAATATCAATACTTTGACGTCTTCCTTTCCGATGTCAATCCCCTTGATCTCCTTTTGTTTTCTTATTGCTCTAGCTAGAACTGCAAGTACTATATTGAAGAGATATGGGGAGAGTGGGCAGCTTTGTCTAGTCCATGATTTTAGTGGAATTTCCTTGAGTTTCTGTCCATTTAATTTGATGTTGACTATTGGCTTGCTGTATATGCCTTTATTATGTTTAGGTATGTGCCTTAAATCCATGATCTCTCCAAGACTTTAAACGGGGATGTGTTTTGGATTTTGTCAAATGTTTTTTGGCATCTAAGAAGATGATCATGTGGTTTTTCTTTCAGTTCATTTATGTGGTGTATTACATTGATGAATTTCTGTATATTGAGCCATCTCTGCACACCTGGGATGAAGCCTATGTGGTCATGGTCGATGACATCTTTGATGTGTGCTTGGATTCAGTTTGCGATTATTCTATTGAGCATTTTTTGCATCAATGTTCATAAAAGAAATTGGTCTGAAGTTCTCTTTCTTTGTTGGGTCTTTGTGAGGTTTATATATCAGGGTGACTGTGGCATCATAGGTTGAGTTGGTAATGTTCCTTCCATTTCTTCTTTGTAGAGTAGTAGTTTGAAATAGTATTGGTATTAGCTCATCTTTGAAGGACTGGTAGAATTCTGCCCTGAAACAATCTGGCCCTTGGTGCTTTTTTTGATTGGGAGAATGTTTATGACTGATTCTATTTCTATAGGAGAAATAGGACTATTTAATTTGTTTACCTGATCTTGATGCAACTTTGGCAAGTGGAATCCATCAGGAAAATTCTACATTTCATTTAGATTTTCAAATTTTGTGGCATATAGGCTTTTGAAGTAAGATCTAATGATTCATTTTATTTCTTCTGTGTCTGTTGTTATGACTCCTTTTTCAGTTCTGATTTTGTTGATTTGGATAATGTCTCTCTGACTTTTAGTTAGTTCAGCTAAGGGTTTGTCTATCTTGTTGATTTTCTCAAAGAACCAGCTCCTGGTTTTGTTGATTCATTCAATTGTTCTCTTTGTTTCTAAATTTTTGATTTCAGCATTGAGCTTGCATATTTACAGCAGAGTCAGGCAGGGGTAAAAGTGAAGCTAGGAGGTGATACCATCTGTGTTTGAGGAAGAGAAAACTCATACCCAGGAGACAGACTCCCTATTTTAGCTGCCTCAGCAGTACTTACTTTCTGGCCCTCAGTTTTATCATCTACATTATCCAGATAATGAGACTCTAGGTCAAGTGATTCTTTAGTAAGCTCAAAAAGACAAAGATATGAAAAGGATCCCCAATATGCTACAGCATTTAAAGATCCTGGCTCAGTGATCAAAACAGCCAGTCCCTTCTCCTTATGATAATGCCAATTGTCTACTCATTAAACAGGACAAACTAGTAAAGTTCAGTTATTGTATCTGATTCTTTTTCTTATAAGGTATGGAAAGTTTCAAATATTCACTAACAGAAACTACTATTCTTTAATTTTCAAAAATCCATTTATTTTGCTTCATTGCCCTTAGGCCCAAGACATTGTTTAATATTGAGCATCCATTCACAGTACTGTTTCTTCCTGACTTACAGCAAAGTTAGCCTTATTATTATCCCTTAAGAAAATCCATTATCAAGATCAAGTAGAGAATAGAACTCTAGCATACTATTCTATTTGATGTCCACTAATAGGCAAGATCTTTCCACCCATTCTGTCTGATTGTGACATAGTATCTGGGTAGGATACATATCTCCTGGCAATTGTCTCATCCAGGCCACTAAGTACTCTTCACTTTTTATCAGAGAAGAAAGACAGATGGTTCTTAACTAGCTGTGTATACCAGAGTGCCTGAGAACTCAACTCTCATCTAGAATGTTGAGGTTTTAGTCTCATACTGGGTAGCCAAAGGCATACAAATAAGGCCCAATTCATTGTGTTCATGCCTCACACTGCCTCAGAAATGGATCTGAATGTGTGAAAGGAGACAGAGATCTTAAGCAGATGGATTAAAAGGCAGAAGTAAGAGGAACCCCTATAACATAAAGGAGGAAGAGTATTATCAAGAGGGAGGGACAAGATGGTGGGATACTATGCATACATCAGAACAAATAGAACTCTATGTAGGTATGAAAATGCCATTTCTGTATCATGCTATCTTAAATTTTTATTTATTTTTGAGATAGTCAATTATATTATTCCTCACTTGCCTTTCTCTTAAATTTTTTAATTAAAAACATAAAAACAAAACATTGCAGAACATGTGGTAAGAATAACAGCTCAACATTTCTGCACTAAGTTGTTTTAATAGGTTGAAAACAACAAATATAGTTCTATCTTCGAGATATTTAGACACAGCTGTTGTTATAACAATCTTAAAGACTCCTGCAGATATAACTGCTGATAAGATAAAAAATACAAGTTTCAAAGATGATCTGTTTTGTTGTATTTGTAATTATTTATATGGGACTACTTAGTATTGCCCACACTCATTGTATATGCTGTGGTCTCTATCAGTCTTTTGTAAATAGCAAGAAAGGGGACATGTACACCGATATAGGTGATCTGCATGGACTTATGAGAATATTTGTTGCGAAGTGCATTTCCCTAGGCATTGTTGTTTGTGGCTCTGACTCAGGAAATGTTTCTTCAAAGTAAACAATTATAATTGGTACTACACTGTTTTCCATCAGAATTTACTTTTAATAGGAGCATTCCTAAGCTCCTCCTCCTAGCACCTTGCAAATCATTTCTGTATTTCCTGGCTTTGTTTCTTTCTCAGTTAATTTTCTTACTTCCTAACCCTAGAACTCTTTGGCCTTTCCCAGTCACTGTTACACTTCCTTGGAGTTCTTCTTTTCTTATTGGAAGATCTGGCCTCTGTAGGATCTTCCACTTTCCCTTGTGTCTTCTGTAAGTGAATAGTCATAATCTTACAGTCTATGACTTTTCACTAAACATTGCAAAGAGCCTTGTGTGTACTTTGCTTTAGAGTTTTAGAATTACACACACTCACACCAACAAACACGTACATATACATATATATGTATATATACACTTATATTCTCAATACATACAGACACATATATACATAGATATGCATATATATGTGAGATATTCTCATTTGTTGATGAATTAACATTTTTGGGAAAATACCCTAATTTACTAATGTCAAAATGACATTATAGACTCAAATTAGCAACCCCAAGTAAAACCCTTAGTTTGGAAGCATGTCTGTGTAGAATGAGTTTACCTTCCAAGACTGTCTCCTCATTCCCTTGCCTCTCCATTGACCCTCATTAAACTTTAAATCCAGAGCTTTACAATTTCATCTCTATGGTTCTCTATCCAACACTGCCATCAATTTGCACAAAACAAAATAATTTGAAAAAGGGATTTATCTGAGCATCCAACAAAAATGTTGCTAATTAATATTGTGCATTTCACAGTGATCTGTACTTGTTACTCCTTGTTTGACTTTTAGTTAGCTTTCCTAATTGCCATTTTCTATGTGTCCTCTCAACAAAATACAAGCTTACTGAGATGGTAACTGTGACTTTTTTTTCTATTTAACAGTCCACACATCTTATTATACTTATAAATACCTAAGAGACTGAATGGAAAAATCCATGTTTCAGTTATAGATAAAACACAAGGGTATCATCTAAAAAAAAAAAAAAAAAAAAAGCATAGAAAGGTCTCTAATCTCAAACAGTGGTTTCCCTATCCCTGTCTTTTATAGGTTTTGATATCACAAATGATAACACTAAAAGTAATATTGAATAAAATTGATAAGACTTTTGTTTTAAAAGTTAATGGTAATTTAGCAACTGGTCACTTAATATATTTTTAAGACAACATTTAATACTAGCATGAGCATTGAATTAAGCCAAATGATTCTTGGCTGAGTTTTTATTTGCTTGTTTGCTCAAGCTACATTACACTTCTCAGTAACTTATCATATGACTGATAACCTCTAACCTGCCACATTTTAAGAACCAAGTAAGTTATTACACATTAAAATAAGCTTCTAATGTTTAGAATCTTGCAAATATATTCAATTTTATGTTTTCATACAGTCCATAGTGAATCTGTTTCTTGCTCATGAGCTTCAGCCATAGTAGAAGTTTAAGAAAATGAGTGGAAGGCAGGTTAAAGTGTGGTGGTGAGCCTCTGGGCTTGCTAGGTAGCAGGAGGAGCCTTATGGAGAAATCTGAAGCTTAAGTCTCATTAGTTAGAGCTAAACTATACTATAAATATTAACATGGAACTACCCAAGGATTAGAGGATGACGATTATGATACCAGTGTTGCTCTCTCAATATTAAAGCAGATCTCAGGCTCTTTTAGTCTTGCCATATGTGTCCGAGAGCACGTGGCTAAAACACACTGAGTGAATGAACAGAGCATGAAGTTCTGAGATTCTAGTGTTCCACTGTGAATGGTAAACAACATTGCTTTGTTTACTGAAGGCTCGGCATGCTGTAAGGTGTCTTTCATTCACTTCAATAAATGCTCATAGCAGTGCTACGAGATAGGAAATATTACACATATTCATAACCATAAAACAGAAGGTTGAGTCGTACAAGAGCATGTCCTGCACTAGAGATAGGAGGTAAGGGGGGTGTACGAAGATTACAGAATCCCTGAGCCGTCACATTGAAGTGTGTGTCAACATATCACACCATCTCATAAACAGTGACGCCTTCAGTTGTTACCATGGCAATTGCTGGCCCTGAAATCACCACCCATATTCTTTTGTTTCTATTTAAAGTCTTAATTCACTGCCTAACAAATCAAAAGTAATATTCCTGTGTTCTTTACTCCTTTTAATTACAAAATGCTATATATTGTTTGGTAGCTTCGATGGATGAGAGTGAAAAATGCTTACTTGTATGTAACTGGGATTTAATGTTGCAAAGCTGATGGAAACTAAGAATCAATTAAGGATTCTGATCCCAGAATCAGGCCATACGATAGATATTTTAATAATTTAATAGATGTTTGCTACCTGAATATATGTGCATATTCCATCAATTGATTTAAGTTCTAAAGGAATTCTCACTATAAGGTAATATGTTATTCCTCACAAAGTAGAAAATGTTCTCCTTTTTGTTTCAAACTCCTCAAATAATGATTGTCCTAACACCAACCAGATGTGGCTTCCAGATAAGTCAGTTCTTACATAAGCTGCCACTGAGTCATGAAATTATTCCAAGAACAATTTTAAATTTAATTCATGTTTTCTCCAGAGTTAAATTAAACAGATACAATGAACTTTAAAATGAATTTTAAAAAAACAAACAAATAAACAAACCAGTGTCCTCCTATTGTTGAGTTTGTCACAACTAAACCAGAGTAGATATTAAAATGAAGGCACTAACTAGCTTTGTGTACATAAATTCAGTTTGTGTGTACTAGAGTTCTGACTAGAAAACTGGCTTACCTGATTTATCCCATGTTTGCTCAGATATTTGGAGTAAAAATAAAGATCTTTTTTTCCTCTGGAATTGTAGGAGGCTATGATAATAATTGAAATAGACATTAGAAGCCTACTAGACTAATGTCCTAATTTTATAGATGAAAGAAACTGCTTTTAAGTGAAATGACTTGCTTAATGGCTCACAGCCAATGGGGCAGAAAATACTTGGACCTCAAGTGTCTTAATTTCCCAGCTTTTTGTTTTGTGGCTCCATGCACAATTTCCAAACTGTTCTATCATGTAAATTCATGTCACTTTTAATACTATCAAAGTGCCATTTTTAGGCACAGCTTCAACTTGTAATTCCAAAATATTTTAATTACAACACTCCAGAAAGGAAGATAAATTCATTAATCAAAAGAAAATTCTAAATTAACAGTTCATTTATTTTGTTGTTCATTGTATCTTGAGGGAGTGAGTAAGGCACAAGGCTTTTTATCTGAGAACCACTCTCTTCATAGTTCATTTTACCTAAACCTTTAATACATGAAGATATAAAATATTTAAAGCAATATATTCTCTTAAGAAAATTTAGTAATGACTACCAATTTATTAATTCATTTATTCACTCACTCTGTTGATACTTAACCTGGGTCTTCCCACGTTAGAGTTGAGGGAGGCAATGAAGAACCAGAATACATGCAGGGTTGCCTTCATGAAGCCGGAAATACAACTGGCAAGCCAGACTCAAACAAATATCACGAATGAATCACAACATTACTTTCAGAACTAAACTTTTGAAATCAGGTCCTATGCACACATGCAGTCGGTGAGAACTTCTCAGAGGAGGTAACTTATGAAATTAAAACAAAAGTGTGGTTTAAGTACCGTATCCAAGGAAGATCACATCAAGGTCACCCCAGCGCATTCCAGAGCACGCCTGTGGCTTACATGGCTGTGCTACACTTTTATAGTTCATTAACTAAAAGACATGGTTGAAAACTTTGCATCTAAATGAGTTACTTCCTGGTCTCTGTGGAGGAAGCAAGGAAACAATAGCAAATGTGCAAACTATGGTCAAGGCATTTTTAGGAGAACAGAAAGCACTGGTTAGTACAGGAGACAAAACTCCCTAGGAAGCTAAGTGCCTCTGACTCTAGAAGTGCCATGGTTGCCCTAAAAACAAAGAGATGTGAACCGCCCTCCTCTGCACACAGTATCCTGGAGCTGGGGCTGTTCTTTTTTATGGTGATGAAGTCCTTCCTGACTAGGACCATGAATTTTCAGTTCTTATTGATCAATTTTTGTATTCTATGAGATGACCTCAATTCCACTTTCTGCATGTCATTACTGCAGCTTGGATTATTCTCAGCTACAGAAAACTATAAATTTTTAAATTCTTTTCTCACTGTAGCTTAAATTGTATAGCCGACCTGCTTTAATTATTTCCCAGCAACTTACTTTACCCTCTCATCTTCCTTTGGCGTGCTCCGCCCATATGGCATTCTCTCTTTTCCTAGACCCAGATCTGTGCACCTGCTATTCTAGTTGACAAGAATACACTTAGCATTCAGAATGGCTGTCTCTTTCTGGTTCATTGGTCCTTGGCTTGTTGTTACTATAGAAACTTCCCTGGGTAAAAGAATCTGGCACCAGGCCTGTCTCATCAAGAACATGGCTCCAACAGTAGCAATTATGTTTAATGTTAAGTAACTGAGTGATTTCTATTAGCCCTGCATCATGACAGCCTTTTCATACTTTTCAACTTGTCATTGTTTCCAAATAAACATGACTTCTCCTGTTACAAACAGAATATTTCAGAAACTAAACTGTATGTGCAAAGTCACCTCGCCCATACATAGAAGACTTTATCACAGCCAAGAGGCTCTGGGTCAGATTTTCACACAATGTGACTGTAGACTACAGGAACTCAAATGCATAGATGACATGCTAACCCCTAAAAGTAAGATGAAAACTGATAGAAATGATTCAGGTAAGCAGGTAATCCTCTGCCATTTCTCAGAATCTTTTTTACATGCTTCAGCCTGAAGCTCAACTGAAATTCCTACCAGTGACTTCCTCTTTCACTTGGCAACATCTACTTAAACCTTCAAAAATATTTCAGGTAAATTAGCTCCAGGGTTCTGAGCAATATTCAGTGTTCTCATATTTTACCTGCCTAGCAAGAGAGTGTCCTGCTGCCTATAGTGCGGCCTAGGAAGAGGCTGGGATCCAGATCCTGTCTTGTTCTGAGATGATTGTGATAAGAAAAAACAAAAACAAACAAACAAAAAGCTTCTAGACAATATTAAGGCGAAACAAAACAACAAAGCAAGTATTCTGTAGGACACTATTACTGTAAAACAGAAGGGAATCAATGGAAGGTCACCCCAGACTGAGAAAAAAAATCAGCACTAGGTTAAATAGGAGAAAATGTCTTAAGAACCTGCACCACTCTCTTGAGTTGGTAAGTAAGAAAGATGAAAGCAAGGAATTAGCACAGAGAAGCACAGTGGCATTCTTACTGACCACCTTGGTCTTGTTAACTCACTCCCCACAGCCATACTTAAAAATCAATTAAGTGACATCGAGCTGATGCTAATAGAAGTGTGACTTGTGTGTCTCAGTGGCATGGCTGTCCTCTAGAAATGTGCTACATAAATAAAATGCATCTCTTCAATATTAAAGAGCTTATCCATGGTCAAGCTTTCTAATTAGGTCAGAAGAATTTAAAACAGACTAAAATTCATCCCAAGTGTCAATATCAAAAATTCATAATTTTGCCTGGAATCAATCTCCGTGAACTTGCATGTTTCAGAAGAGCAATAATTTACTCCTGGCCCCTACTAGAGTTAGATATTTATATAGACAACAGGCTGAAAAAACAACACATGCACAGAAATCCCACACACATTTTCAGGAAGCAATGAAGAAAGCGAATCTATAATTCTTTCTAAATATTTGTCCTCTTGCTCTACATTAGGAAATGGAGACGGGTTTCACCTGCAAGTTAATGTCAAATAAACTATTATTCCTTTTAACCCCCTGGGGAAACTGCAAGGAGATAATTCAACACCACCTCAGCTGTTGGGGACATTCTTGTTTTGTTTTTACTGACAGCTTCCATTTGGAGCTATATCCAATTCTATTTCCATTTTAGAAGCTTCTCAGTGGAAAGGATTGGAATCTGGGCAAATCGCTTTGAAAGTATTTCCCTACTTTCATTGTATTTGGCTTTCCTTTCTTCCTCTTTAAGAGGACTATTTCTCATTAGTGCTAAGCCAAAAGTTTGCAGGGGGTTGAGGGGAGGGATGAAAAAAACATGTTTAAGTCGAGAAAGGTGTTATCAAATCTTCAAGAGCCTAAAAGGGAGAGATGTCTTCAGCATAAAATATAAAAACATGCATGCACAGATGCAGAGCTCCCTGGAAAAGAGGTTTTCTAACAACAACATTTCTACCAATACATTAGGGACTTCAGGGATACATTAATATAGAGGAGTAGCAATTATGTGAATGAAAGGATACGAAGTCAGCTGCAGGGAGTATCACTCAAGCCTGACTCAAGAAACAACAACAACTAGACAATGAAAAAAAATCTATCAGATGTTAGAGTAGGAATTAGGAAGGACTTTGCCAAATGAGAGAAGTTCTGTTGTAAAGTCTCATGGGGATGGGAAAAGAGATGGCTCTGATACCAAGCAGTCTATTATGGATACGAGATAGAAGAGTAGGAGTGGATGTAAAGAAAAAAATTACAGCTGAGAAGATGAACTTGGAAAGGAGGAGGGTAAGACAGTGTCACATGCAATAGCACAGTTGCTTCTGAAGTCGGTCGGTAACATATTCCACACAGAGAGTGGGATTGCTCAATCCTCCAGGGAGAGGTAAAAATACAGATGAACTCTGAGCCTCAACTAAGGATGTAAATGGGATTGTATGAGAAGCGTGAAGCTTCTGAATAGTAAGGAAACAGACAGAGCCTGTCCAGGCAGTTCCTTTCTGGTCCCAGTCACTGAAGCACTGAAGCACTTCTGCGTGTTAAGCATCAGACCCCAGCACCACTGCCCTGCTCACCACGCACACTCCTCTCCTCACATGAGAAAGACAGAAACCATCCTGTACACCCAAACAACAGGGATGGGCTCAAGAACTAATTCATGGACATTATAAAACTTATATCATGCTTTTGATTGAAAAATTTATCAAGAGAATCACATTTACGGTTAGTTCTGGTGTCAGAGTTACTATTATGAATTATGTCCTAAATTTGGAATAGAAATGCACTAGGCTTTCCTTCTCCAGACTGCTTACCTATAGCATAAAGGGTTTGATGGAGGTACTCAACCTGGTTTTTATCACAGACTCCTTTGAGATTGAGGAAAACTTCCTACTCTCTACCAAAACAGGTGCATGCACATGTAGAATGTCCCATGAAAACTTCATGAAAAAATGTGAAACAGTGAAATGAGAAGTCAATTTAAAAGGCAATAGTCCCATGTGTGTGGGATATGAATGCTTAAGGCAAATCTCACTGAGACACCTTCCGGAAAAAGACAAGCCTATTATTTTATCTTTGTGTTTGCCTCATGCACCTTCTACATAAAGATGACAGCTAGACTCATCCTCTCCACCTGACTTGAGAGTCTGGAGGTCCTGTGATTATTCAGTAGCTCAACACAAAGAGCCCTGTGCTTTCAAACAGAGGTGGAGTCCCATTTATTAAAGTAATTTCTGCACGTAAGCCCTCTCTCTTGTTTTCCCAAAGCTGCATGCACTTTCTGGGTTGGCTTACTTCTTCCTTCCAGTTATACTGCATCTACAGGCAAAAGCTAGTGACAGCTCAGCCCACATGAGTGTCTTGCTCTCTGAGCTTTTAAAATGTTTACTGATGATGTTAAAGATTATGAACTGTTTTTGTTTGCTCCATCTGTAACCAAATGTGTCTTGTCTTGTTCCCCTTGAGTCTCTCTCTGCACTCATCCCTGCAGTTTTGCAGAGCTAAAAGGGTGTGTGTGAGATTTATGCAAAGCTTACTTTGGAACATTTCTTCAGGTCAACAAAGAATGGTCCACAGATTTCAGAATCCAGCAGGCTTACTTTAAAATCTTATCCACTTATTTCAGTCACTCTTCTGTGCATTTCCTTCCTCATCAAATGAGTAAAATGATATGCCGTTGAGTCTTTGTAAGAAATAAATGTAGTTACTATAGGTGTTGGTGCTAATGTGTTAGTGGCAGAGTCCTGCCTGGCATGTGCAAGACCTTGGGTTCAATCTCTTGCATGACCAATATGTGAATATACAAAAGCTCTGCCTAAAGCCTTTGCCAAGAAAAATTTTAATAAATGTTATCAGTGAACACCACCTACCGCCATATTTTTTAAAAGCATTGTATGTGTTGAGGTACTCAATTTTTTTTATCTATAAAATTAGATGGTTCAAGTACAGCCTAGCATTCAGGCTGTATGCATTGAGAGTCCAATACTTGACAAACACTAGACTAAATGTCTGCTATTGAGTTGTTGATGAAGACAAGAGAAGCAGGCTACAAATTGGGCAGGAAGATGCTGACAGTCACACCAGCAACAAATCAAAGTGTCTTTATGGAATCTCTGCCACTTGAAGAACATCCTTGGATGAGTCAGGTAATGGATGCTAACAAAGTCCAGCTTTCTTGTCAGAAGGTAGTTGAAAGGTTGGGAGTGTTAGAGGAAATAAAGCAGGGAAGAGCATTGTGTGATACCTTTCACAGTAAAAGTGGTCAGCCAACCAGAGTCATTACAGAGAGAACTATATCAACATGTCATTGCACACCGACCATATGAATGTGGACCAAAATCTGGATCTGCTGCCCTTCTATGTGACTCCAAGAGAGTTAGGCAGGTCAGGTGTGTGGTCACTGAAGCTTGTTTCGAGTTCTGCTTTGTCATCTCTCAGGATTTCTTTGACTAATCTGAACTTTTACAGCTCCATATGCCTTTTGGATTTATTTACTATTTCAGTAAATGATACCACCAAACTCCTAAGTATGTGTATATGGAGAAGAAAAAAATCCAAATAATCTCTTCTTGCTGCACACAAAAATCAAGTCAAAATAGAGTCAGACGGTGGTGACACACATCTTTAATCTTAGCACTTGGGAGGCAGAGGCAGGTGAGTTCGAGTCCAGCCTGGTCTACAATGCAAGTCCAGAACAGCCAAGACTACACAGAGAAACCCTGTCTCGAAAAACCAAAAAACAACAACAACAAAAAAGCCAAAAAAACAAAAACAAACAACAAAAATAAAAACAACAACAAAAGAGAGAGAAACTTGAATCTGGTAAAGTCCTACTAGAAAACATGGAGGATCACTTTAAAATATTGGTGTAGACAGTGCTGCTTTCCACAGTGAAGCAATAAAAATTTAAATCTTTGAACTGAGTTGTATAAAACCAAAAGTATTTGGCACAGAACATGAAGTGTAAAGCTACTGTACAGAATGTGAAATGTTTACAAAGCATTCATCAATAAGGTCTTAACATTCAGAACATATAAAGAACTCAAAAAGTTGAACATGAAAAAAATATGATTTTAAAATGGGCAAAAGACCTAAATAGACACATCTCAAAAAGATACAGAAATAGCTAAGTAGAAAAATTTATTCTCACTTTCAGGACATTGCAAGTCAGAAACACAACCTGTCATCTCAAGCCAGTTGAACTTTTCCTGAAGGATCAAGATATAAGCAATAAATCTTGGAAATTAATATTTAGGTAAAATTTTTCACTCAGCTACCTCATATTAAAAATAGTTATAGTACACTGAAGATCTTAGGACCTGTGGTTTTTACTTCTCTTAGCTTATTCTCCAAAAATAAATACCATGCTGCCTCATTTTCATAGTACTGAAAGATACTACATAGAATCCTTGGGGCATATGGAGGGGGTGGAAATCAATGATCATGGACATATTATCTAATTTCCCTCCAAATTTGTATCCTGTGCCCATAGATTAGTACAGCTCTCACACATCAGGGATGGTGATACCTTCAGAAGTTCTTTTATTGTATATTGTTATTTTCATTATTCTTATGATAAAATCTTAATTTATTTCATACATTGTACTTTTGTTATATTAAGATATCTTATCACAATGTATGACATAAAATTAGAGACCATAAGACAGTGTTTCATTCCAGACCTCGCTGTCTATGGCTTTTAAAATTGTCCTGCCTGCTCTGCCATGATAGCCCCTCAGCTTTGTGAGCAGAAGTGTTGATATAGATGTTCCATTTGTAAGAGAGTAGTCATGGACAATTAGCCCCTGGGCTTTGATCAGCTATAGATTTCTATAAATATCATTCACCACATAAAAACATTTCTGACTTGCAATGTCCTGAAAGTGACAAACAAACAAACAAACAAACAAACAAAAAAACCCACCAACATTGAAGCCAATATTGAAACTTCTGTATCAAATACTTGCATATTTAGTACTTTTTTCACATATTAGGCATTTCTAGCGTGTAAACATATTCTAAAATCTCAAAAGTAGACAAACATTCCTGAAAATTTGAGCATGTTAATAATCACCTGGCCAAAGAAGGCTTATAGATGGGAAGGAAGCTCATAGGATGCACTTACTGTGCTCTCTGGGAGGCAATCCAACTCAACCCACGAAGAGCCTTTTAAATACCTGCTATGACAGCTTAGGTGAAAAGAACTGAGCAAGAAGAATCCTTATCCACTGCTTCCAAGAACAGGAAGTGGGAACATCACTGAAGAGTGGCAAAGCCTCTCAAAAGCATTCAGCCAGTGATGATCATCATACTTGGCATTTTTCACCAGGAAACATATTCCCCTAGAGGTATTCCCAAACACTTACAATTGCTTCATCTGTAAACAGCTCCACACTGAAAGCAATTGCAGTGTTAAACCACAGATGAACAGGTGATCAAGATGGTACCTGTGCACAACAGACAAGAGTTTGACCATGAAAGGGGTTGACTGCTGTAGCAGCATGAATAATTCTCAACTTGGGTGCCCCGAGTGAATCAAATTGTACATAAGGGAATATTGAGATCTGATGTGTAGGTCAGAGAGGGACTTTTGCCTAGTATGTGTGAGGCCCTGAATTAAGTTCTCAGTCACACACACACACACACACACACACACACACACACACACATTTTAAGTGTATAAAAGTGCAAAATAAGGTGGGAAAAATCAAATAAGCATATATCTGGTGTAGGATGATACAAAAGGAACAGGAAGTGACATTGATAGGAGCACAATAAAAGATGTGGTTACTCTCTAGTCACAGTAAGTTGGTATGACCTTCCACCCACACTTAAGAACTCTGCAATATGTGTTAGACAAGTTTCTAGTGTGCTTCTTATAACTCAATAAAGTTGTTGAAATAGTTGACACTTCTGTGTTATTTTGAGAAGTCAGGTTGCACTCACACTATACCAAGTTCAGTGTTCTGCCTCATCTACCCCCGTCCCATGTCTCTCCATTGACCCCCTATTCACTCCCTCCTTGGAACCGATTGGTTATTCAAGACTTCATGGTCCTGACTGCAAGACCTTAGTGACTGCCTCTCCTCTCTTCTTCCACATTAAGCTCCAGTGGATCTTGGCTCAGGGGTTCTGCTCAAACTATGGCAACAGCCAAGGACAATACGTGAAGTAAACTTCAAACCTCTACTCAGATCTAGCCAATGGACAGGACATTCTCCACAGTTGAGTGGAGAGTGGGGATTGACTTTCACATGAACTCTGGTGCCCCATATTTGACCATGTCCCCTGAATGGGGAGGCCTGATGGCACTCAAAGGAAGGATAACAGGCTACCAAGAAGAGACTTAATACCCTATGAATATATACAGAGGAAGGAGGTCCCCCTCAGTCACAGTCATAGGGGAGGGAAGTAGGTGGAGAGCAGGAGGGAGAGAGGAATAGGAGGATACAAGGGAGGGGATAAAAATTTAGATGAATAAATTCATAAAATATTTTTTAAAATTCCACATCACTGGATTGCATTTTCCTGTCTGTGCCTATTTTGGTATACTTTGATGACGTGTTCCTTTTCCTCTCTAAATCCACTCTTCTCCTTTCTATGCTTTGCCCAGGAACCTAGCCTCTAAAGATTTCACTGGTATGTTCTTGTGTTCCCAGCAATGGGCTGGGAAAAGAAATGGGAGCAGGAGATTAGAGTGGTGCTGCTATCTTTGGCATTATGCCCTTACTTCCTACAAGTGTGTCATATACTAAAGAGGAGCTGAGTAATGTGAGGCAGCAGAGGCAACAAGCATCATAAATGCAATTATGTACTCTAGAAATACATGCCGGGAATACATTTGAGCTCTGACTTTTACAAGGTAATTAGGTTAAAGAAATCTTAGGGTAGTGCCCGAATATGCTACATCTGTGATAAGAACATGAAAGCACCCATTCTGGCCCTCCTTCTTGCCCTTTCTTTCTTTTTTCTTTTTCTTACTGCGAAGATACAGTTAAAAATAAATCTTCTTTCTTTCTTCTGCTTGTTTTTGTTTTATCTTATTTTGTTCTTATTCTTTAGACACCCATTTGTTTTCTAAAAATAGACAGAGTGTGGGTATAGACGGATGATAGGTGTTAGGGAGGATATCAGAAGAATTGATGGAGGGGAAACTGTAATTAGGATATATTGTATGAAAAAGTCCATTTTTATTGAAAGAAAAGTAGAAAAATAGAATGTTAACAATAATATGAAGTACAATTTCAAAATCAGAGGAAGAAAAAGGGAAAGGACGAGATAAGGAAAGGGAAGGGAAGGGAAGGGAAGGGAAGGGAAGGGGAGGGATGGGAAGGAAAATGGTAAGAGCAAAGACTAAGAGAAGAAAGATCAAGCTTTTAAAAAGAAAACAGGTTCACTGTCAGGAGTTAGATACCAGGCATCTCCACAGCTTTTGTTTAAGTGTTGACATGATTGAGATGTTATTGCATCATGAAAATGCTGGTATCATCATTTGATTGATGCATTTACAACTTAATAGTGGCATTAGCAGGCTGTTGAGTCAGGGGCAACTAGGAAGCACTACATAGATTTGAGGAAGAAGGTCACTCAGCTTGAGTTCTGCAAGGGCAGATCTTGTCCCCTGGACATCCTTTACTCTCTGCTTGCTGGATGCCACTTGGTCAGCAGGTTTCCTAACTTCACATACACCTCCATTATGGTCTGCCTTTCCTCAGGCCCAAAACAAAGGAGCCAGCCAAACATGAAGGAAAATCTCTGACACTGAGCCAAATGAAATCTCTCCACCTTTTAAACTGATTGTCTCAGGTTCTCTGCCAGTACAACAGAAAGAGATTTACGTAACCAGTAAACAATATGGTGGCATCAGAACAAATAGTATTCTTAAATTAGCAGTCTGTTTGGAAAGGTCTACACTGAGTGAGGATGTGCAATAGGAGAGGCAAGATGGAAATGAAACTGGCCATGATGTTGGATGTAAACATACATATCAAGTCATAAACAATATGCCCTGTTAGCCAATGGCTTTGCTGATAGACTAGGGCACTGGGCAGGCTAACAAGGCAAAGACCCAGTCATTAGTTGTAGGTGAGAACAAAGCAACTCACAGAATCTAGACATTAGAACTGTAATGGCTGCATATTAAGTAACACGTTGGCTCCTTTTCCACACTCCTTTGCTATCCAAGTCCAAATACAAGGTTATCTTAAAATAATTAATCCTCAAAGCTGAACATCCTCAAATTTAGCAGTCAAATAGTAACAACCAAAAGGAGAAGATAATGAGGCTGGAAATATTAATTTAGTCTTCAGTTATCTAAGTGGTTATGTGTGTGGTAATCAGACATTATGATGTAAATCATATTCATTACCTGCTTTGTCTCTTTTCCAAGTTAAAAAAGTGAAGATTTACATTTTAAATCAGAAGATATGGTTGTAGTTAAATGACAGACACTGCTACTTAATGGATGAGTAGCATAGCATTCAAAATCTTCATTCTCCCTAGGAGACTAGTGGTCCAAAGTACAAGAATTTTCTTTTCGTTTAAAATCTCATCTTTTAAAACAAAAATCTGCTACGTAATATCATGGTTGCTTTTAGTTTTCACCTTGGCATAATCTAGAATCATGTCAGACAAAGTTTTGGTAAGTAATTGTCTAGAGCAGGTTGGCCTCTGGGGTTGTTTAACTATGTTAACAGATGTGAAAAGCCACAGCCCTTTGGACACAGCGCCATTCGCTAGGCAGGATATTTTGGACTCTATAAATGTTGAAAACAAACTGAAATTAGGCAGATGTGTATGCATCCATCCTCTCTCTGCTCTTGTGTGTGGATACAGCTACCTACCCTGAGCTCTTGCCTTGACCTCCCTGCTATGATGGACTGTGACCTAGAACTGTGAGCTAAAATAAAGATTTTCTTCCATAACATATATTTTTGTCAGGGTAATTTATCAGAGAAACAGAAAGGACACTAGGATATCTTTTGACATTGAGATCACAGTCATCTTAAATCAAGAGGGGAAATCCTGGCAGTGTCTAAGACAAATATATTTCTTTAAAACAGATGAACTTTTAAATTTTTAAAAATTTATTTACTTTACATCCAGCTTATAGCCCCCTCCATTGTCTCTTCCTGGTCCCACCCTCCCTTCCTTTCCCACCCAACTCTCTCCTCTAGCCCTCAAAAAGGGGGAGCCATTCTCCCCTACCATCTAACCACAGCCTATTAAGGCTCATCTGGACTGTCTGCATTCTTTTCCTCTATGGCCTGGCAAGGTCACTCCACCAGTGGGAAGTGATGAGTGAGTGAACACCAGAGACCATTTCAGAAGTAGCCCCTACTCCCCTTATTATGGGACCCACAAGAAGACTGTGCAGCCTATCTACTACATTTGAGCAGAGGTCTAGGCCTCCACCATGTATGGTCCTTGGTTGCTGCATCAGTCTTCTGAAGCCCCTCCCCCACTTGCTCCAGGCCCAGATTTGTTGGCTCCATTGGTCACCGTGTGGAGCTCCTGTTCTATCCAGGTCCTTCTTTCCCCCAGCTCTTCCATAAGACTCTCTTCACTCTACCCCAAAGTTTGGCTGTATGTCTCAGCATCTGCTTCAATCCCCTACTGGGTGGAGTCTTACAGAGGACCTCTATGGTAAGCTCCTGCCCTGTTCCCTCCCTAAGGCATTTCTAGTGCCTATTATATTTATTCTTCTACATGAGAATTAAGCATCCACTGGAAATTTAATGTGTCCTTGCTTTTAATAGCTGAGTAGTATTCCAGTGTGTAAATGTACCACAGTTTCTTTATCCATTCCTGAGTTGAGGGACATTAGAGTTGTTTCCACCTTCTGGCTATTATGAATAAAGCTGCTATGAACATAGTTTGTCAAGTGTACTTCTTTGTATGGTGGAGAATCTTTTGGATATATGCCCAAGAATTGTATAGCTGGATCTTGGGGTAGCACTGTTCCCAATTTTCTGAGAAAGCACCAGATTGATTTCCAAAATGGTTGTAGAAGTTTGCACTCTCACCAGCAGTGGAGCAGTATTCTTTCCACATCCTTGCCACCATGTACTGTCACTTGAGTTTTTGATCTTATCCATTCTGATGGGTGTAGGATGGAATCTCAGAGTCATTTTGATTTGCATTTCCCTAAGGATGATGAGTATTTATTTAAGTGTTTCTCAGCCATTTGATATTCCTCTGCTAAGAATTTTCTGTTTAGTTCTGTAGCCCATTTTTCATTGGATTATTTTGTTTATTGTTGTTTAGTTTCTTGAGTTCTTTATATATTTTGGATATCACCCCTTTGTCCAACATAGGGTTGGTGAAGATCTTTTTCCAGTCTGTAGTCTGTCACTTTGTTCTGTTGACAGTGTCTTTTGTCTTACAGAAGCTTTTCAGTTTCATGAGGTCCCATTTGTTGATTGTTGATCTTAGAGCCTGAGTTGTAAGTGTTCAAAACAGATGAACTTGGAAGCCAGACTTCTCTCTTGTTGCGTTGCACTTTGCTAAAGTTGGTAGAATTTAAATATTTTCAAGATATTAACAATCTGTGAAAATAATAGCAATTTAGGTAAGTTTCCACATTATATAATTCATGCAAGATATATAGTTATTATACAAAAGTATAATTTTTGCTTGAATAAACTCACGATCTGCTTGTATGATAATAAATGGGCACTTTACAAATGATAAACATAAGTTTACATTGTCTTCCTCGAGGAATTATATAACCTTTAAAATGTTTTATTTCATTGTAAATTATGCATACATGTGCATGTGTGAATATGAGGTGTGTGTGTGTGTGTGTGTGTGTGTGTGTGTGTGTGTGTGTGTGTGTGTGTGTGCATGTGTGGCTGTAACCATGGAGGTCAGCAGAGGGCATCATTTCCCCCACAGCTGGAGTTACAGGCAGGTGTGAGGCCTGTGACACAGGTGCTAGGAACTGAACTCTACATGAACAGCAAGTGCTTTTATCTGCTGAATTTACATAATTTTTCCAGGCTCTCTGTATCCCACGGATATCAAGTAATATCTCTCTAGATGAGATAGAAGACAAGCTTCTTCATTTTTAGTCTGTACTGATTCTGAGTTGATTTTCCTTCTTACATCTTTCAAATTAAGAGTGAGCTATAGATAAAACCATATGTTGTTTTTCAGTTATCTTTATTAATGGCAATGTGTACATACAATAGACAGTACCTATTAAGCAGCCTAGAATATTTCATCAACTGTTATGTTCAACGCTCTAAATAGCAGTCAGCTGCTAGAGACAACCAGTACTGAATATCATCCTAAAATAAAATAAAGTAGTTCAGAGGAAGGATAGAAGGTATCAAGAAGAGACTTGATACCCTATGAGCATATACAGGGGGAGGAGGTCCCCCTCAGTCACAGTCATAGGGGATAAGAGTAGGGGGAAAGTGGGAGGGAGGAAGGAATGGGAGGATACAAGGGATAGGATAACAATTGAGATGTAATATTAATAAATTTATACATACATATATATATATGTTCAACTAAACCAAGCTTAGATATTTTTTCATCTTCATAGGTTAGTGTTATGGTATTAGCATGGAGTAGGCTGTTGTCAGATTCCTGGGGGTTAATTTTGTGGTTTATGATTTGTTAGGTCACTGGTTCTTACTCCTCACAGCCAGCCTTGGCTTCCTGGTTCCTAAAGAGGTTGGTCTAGAAGGACATACCACCTAAAGCACAAAGGTTGATTATGCATTTCAGGCAGCTTGTGTGGAGTGCTGTGCTGGTGAAATAGTGGGCTACACTTTACAAGCATGTGCAGGAAGAATGGACCAAAGCGCTAATTAAGTCTGAAGGGCATAAATTCCCGGAATGATACATACATAGGAGAGTGTGGTAATTCCAAATGTCACCCTCATTTGTACTGAACTTCTAAAAATTTTAATAATGCTCTAATTTTTCACCTTTATAGAAAACTGAAGGTCCACTTTTATCAAAGGTCAAGTAAGAGCTGAGTTGCAGACTGGGCTATCACATTCCTACACTCAAGAGTGCAGTGCGAGCAGCCTGGCTAGCTGGCCACGTTTCCATGCCTTTCCCCAAGCGTGGTTCTGGGAAACCCATTAATCACGTCTTAGCTGCCTACAGTTAATTTTATGTCTGTACTCATCCTCCTCTGTATTTTTATCCTGTATCTTTCTCAATTTGATTTTTGAGGTCACTTTTGGTTTAAGGTGTAATACCTAAGCTTGGTACTAAAATATGGCTAGGTGATATTAGAGTTATCAAGCTATATAATAGCTAAACTCAGGGTCACCTTTCTCTGGATCTTTTAAAATGAACTGTCAAAAACTATCATAAGAGAAGTAACTTGCAAGTTTCTTCATCTTTTGGATAAAAAAAGATATTAGGTGGGTTTATTGTGTCAAATCTTTAAGGGTCAAATGCCTCTTTCAGCTCTTATTTTCAACAAGGTTCCTTCATTATGCTTGTTACCTCTCTATCATCACCTTAGTGTCTGGGCTCCGTTGAAAACTCCTGCCATTTAGTTTGTTTGCAATGAAACAGGAACAAATCTGTTTTTAATAATTTTCAGAATAGCTATTCTTCCAGACGGAAGCCTGAGGATCCTAAATGCTTCTAAAGCAGATGAGGGAAAGTACATTTGCCAAGGGGAGAACATGTTTGGTTCCGCGGAGATTATAGCTTCCCTGTCTGTCAAAGGTAAGAGAACAGATAACAGACCTGATGTCCCGAAGCTTTGGCTTCCCAGCCTCATCATCAGAAAGCATAATAATATTGAAAAGAAAATACAATATGCACATACATGAGTTTGCATTGATTACTGTAAATATCTTGGTTCAAGGTTTGTTAAAAACAGAACTGACACAAAGCTTCGCTTCCATCGTTTTAAGAATCAAAACAGAGCTTGGAATGGTGGCTCCCACGTCTAACCCTAGCAGTGGGTCTGAAATTGTTTAGTTATAAAAATTTGTTGGGCAGCAGGCAGAGAAACAGGCAGCAGCTAAGAGCGTTTACTGTTCTTGAAGAGGACCCATGTTTGTTTCCCAGTTCATGTCAGGGACATACACACACACACACACACACACACACACGACAGACACGGAGACAAGAGAATTGCTGTGACTTTGAAGCCAGCCTGAGCTAAAGTGGGAAAACATGTCTCAAAAATAGAAAGGAACAAGAAAATAACAAAAGGGAGTAGCCTCCTTCCTGTGGGAGGAGCCCCTCACTAGCGAAAGACATTAGAAGAAAATGAAGCTCATCACTAAACACTGAGCCTGTCTTCATTCCCTGTTTAGAGCTAGGGCTCTAATGAGGAACAAGAAAGCAACTGTCCATTGCTCCTTACTCCATCCTGACACATCACATCACACTCATTTAACCTATATTCTTTTTCTTAGGTGCATGACTGATACCACTTATTGGTTCAATGTTCTTTTAAGTTCATAAGAACAATCTTTTTTAAAATGTCAGTTTTTGAAATCCAGTTGTTTCTAATAAACAGCTAGAATATTTTTGATGAAATAAAGCCGTGACCGCTCAGCTTTTTAAAGATTTTATATAGTTGAGTCTGTCACAAAGTCTCAAAAATAATATTTTATAATTAGATAGATCATGCCTTGTCTACTCCTCCTCCTCCTTCATAGATGTTTTGTTCAGCACAAAGCAAGTCCAAGATGGGAGGAAAATATTTTTAGGTCCATTGAAAGAGTAATTTGGGAAAAGGTGCTTTTCCTTGCGTTTTAAGCTGCTAACCATAAAAAGGCAACGCCCCCATGCATTATTTCTTCTGACATGTGCGCCATGTTTATTGTAAAGGTTCCTTTATTTAAGTATCTATGAAGAGGATCAGAGAGGCTCTGGCTTCTCCTTCCTTGTGTTCTTTCTTCAATGAGGCCAAATGCTGCTTCTAAGATTTATGTATTTTATTTTATGGAGGTTCTGTGCACATGTGTGTGTGTGTGTGTGTACATATGCATGCCTGGTACCACAGCTATCAGAGGGGGCTATCAGA
The DNA here is from genome assembly GCF_903995435.1 of Acomys russatus. Classification (NCBI taxonomy): domain Eukaryota; kingdom Metazoa; phylum Chordata; class Mammalia; order Rodentia; family Muridae; genus Acomys; species Acomys russatus. The sequence goes on along the minus strand of NC_067150.1, from coordinate 6,038,621 downwards.
TCTCCTGAAACCAGTGACACCAACAGTTGCTCATTGTCATGGCAGTGCTGGTAAAGCTGGGTCCTCTGCAGAGTAGCAAATGCTCTTCACTGCCTAAGCAGATATGTAGCCCTTGCTTCTAGTTTTAGAATCGCTTTTCCTTTTATTTATTTATTTTTTCTGAGTGCAGGTCTAAGGAGAATAGGAAGTCTAAGAGCATTAATCCTTTGGAAAAGTATAATAAAACATGTAGCTGCCAAGAAACTGTAGTATTTCAGATTTTGATGATGGAGTTGAAAATATAAAATCGAACTCTGTGGCAACTGTATGTGCTCCGTGCTCACATTTTCTTTACAGCTCAATGTGATGTGAAGTGTAGGGAGGTGATTATACTAACGCATGTGCTTCTGCCCACTAGAACCCACAAGGATAGAGCTTACCCCTAAAAGGACGGAGTTAACTGTTGGAGAGAGCATTGTCCTCAACTGCAAAGCCATCCATGACTCCAGTTTGGATGTCACTTTCGACTGGACACTGAAAGGACAGCCTATTGACTTTGACAAGGAAGGCGGACATTTTGAAAGCATGAGGGCTGTAAGTCTGTATACTTTTGCTCCTTCAGTAGTAATTTTACATGTTTTGGCTCAAATGTAAAAAAGTTTAATCTATGAAAGGCAAAGAAGAACATAGAGAAAATCCCATGAGATTAAACCAATTACTTTTTTCTACTACTTTATGTCATGTAAAAGTGAAAATATTATTTCAAACTCCAGCAGGAATCTTGCAATGTGTTAGTATGTAAGTCTGGTTTTTTTTGCCTTTGCTAAATTAGTTTAGTGATAGCACTGATGTCCATGTTGTTTCTAGAAGTCATATCGCTGTATAAAGAGGCTACTCTACTCCTTAAAGAATTGTTAGCAGTAACAACACAATAAATAAGTGAATCTTGTCCTGCTTCTAAAGAGATAGTGGCTTCTGGAGGCTCATCCATTTCTCCTAAGCTATTAAGGTTAAACCTGCCACCCACAGTCATATGTGTTCACTAGACCCCAATAAGCATTCATGGTCATGAATATTTCTTATCTGTCCAATCTTTTCACTTTAGAAATATTGAGTACTATATATCTACATGGTAATTTACCAAATCAGGTAAAATCTCTTGTGCACTGCATAGCGCAGACACCTCATTTTCTGAACTCCATAAAGGAGTGAAAGAATGTCCCAGCTCCGTAGACTCATCTAGACGTGAAAAAACAACTTAGTGAGAGGGAAAGAGAGAGAGAGAAATGATGAAGACAGTGATATGGGTCAGAATTTTCTTTCTATAATGACTGACAAGTTTGGGCCAACTACATTCCTGCTTAAAATTTTAATCTGAAATGTTATTGTTAATATCAGGGTAGTGGCTCTTTCATTAAAAATACTTGGAACAAAAAAAACAATAACACAATAATAATAATGCTGCTTCTGCTACTACTACTACTACTACTACTACTAATAATAATAATAATAATAATAATAATAATAATAAATTCCAAATAATATCATCAAAGAAAAAGCCTTAGACCAAAAGTTAGTAATTCTTTGGATGAAACCCAGTTCCACCCCTTGCCAACTACAGGATCTTTGGAGCCTTCTTCTCACAACAGGAAGTGAACATCTGGACCAGATAGCATCTGAGTTCCTTCTCTGTTTACATCTCCATCAGATCCTTTCACTTAGAAAGGGAAAGTGGACTTCATTGCATTTGTCAGTATGACCCAAATTAAAATCTTTCTTCCAAATGATCCCAGTTTGCTTTGCAGCTAAGAGGAAAGAAGATGTGTCAGGGACACTTGCCAACTAAATTATTAATCATCTCATTGAGTAACTAGGTATTATTGGCTAAGTTGTGTATAAAATATTTAGATTGTTTCAAATTCATTTTTTACAACCTATATGGGTTTTTTTCTTCCATTAAGTTGACTTGACTTTTCTCTCAGAAAATTTTTGTTGCATCATTATACAGACAAAAAAAGTATTATTACCTATATAACAAAAATAAACTGATAAAATTATATATTCCCAGGATTAGCTGTAAATATTCATTTTGAGCAATAAAGCATGTAAAGTAAAAATATATCTGAAATGATCAATGGCTTTATGTATAGAATTATGCCCTATATTTAAATTTAACAACAGAGAAATTGAGGGACTTTGAAAAGTGAAAAGATAAAATAAGTTTTACTGTTGCCTCTTAGGAATGACCCTTTTGGGCTGATACCTTTTTACTAAAATAATACTTTAATGTTTTTCATGAATGCCTGCTCTGCCTCATTGCATGTATGCTATCTTGTTCCTAAGAGGTCAAAACTAGCTCTGTCTCTATGACCACCATACACACACACACACACAAACATATGTGTGTGTAATATATATATGTATGTATATACATATATATACATACATATGTACATAAGTATGTATGTATGTGTGTGTATATATAGTTACAAGCCATTTCAAAGTTAACTTGTGGAGGAAAAATGCTCTCACTTTAATACAATGTAAGATTTGTGGTTTTTAGCGTACTTGAAACGATTTATAGAAGTATTTGTGTCCTTAAAATATCTTGTAGTATAAAATATCTCTCCAGTATTTCAAACTCTGGCTGGTGAAAGGATCTAGGCTAGAAAGAACACCACTGTGTGCTTAAGAAAAGCAGGAAGGGGAAGGAGAGCATCAGGGTCTTCATCTGCCCCTGCTTCCCCACAGAGTCTCTTCTGGCAGTGACAGACTTTCTACCCGAGATGCTGAGGGGAGACTCCGGAAGTTAGGGGTTAGGTAACATCTGCTTTGAACTCTGAAGCCAAGGCACAGAGGTGATCTGGAGATGGAACATTAAGGTTTCTTAAGAATAAACAGGGACAGGGAGAGCACAGAAAAGGCCCTTGTCTGGAGCTAGGGTGTTGCCACCTGTACTAGAACTGCTGATGCTTTCAGTGGGTGATGTGATGGCAGGGCTGGGCACAGTGAGTTAGAAAAGAAAAGGCGAGAGGGCCTTGGTATATTACAGTCCGATAGAGTAAAGTGAGCAGACGACATGTCAAAAGTGAAGAGTCAGGAGAGCTCCTTCATTAACATTCAGAGACTTAACAGATACAGAAATACAACGTTAACAATTGTCCTAACTCTTCAAGTAGTTTACTTATGAGTTCTATATTTTTTATATTAGTTTATAAGTACAACAAGCTAACTCCCTATGTGAGGCTTTTGTAAGACATCTGCATATATTGTACATTCTCATGCTTTGCATGGACAGTGGCTTTGGGACTACATTTCAAAGGAGTAAATAGAAAAAGATGGGGTTGTGTCAAGGCCATGAAGAGGAACAGCAATGTGTGCTTCTGTTCCGCTTGCCCTCTTTCCTGGGCCCTTCTTCTACAGATCTGACACGCTGATTTGTTTGGAGTGAGTCTATTAGCAAAGCCATCACCAGAAGGGGCCAAGCAATCTATCTCTAGATGTTTCATCTAATTCTACCCAGTCCCTTTGGGCAAGTGATATGAATAAACCAAATGGAAAAATTAGTGAAATTATTCTTTAAAAAAAGATTCAATCCTGTAAGATAAGTGATGTTGGGGGCCTAGAGGAAAAATATATCCCTTCACCCCTAAAAATAAGCACAATTTAAGTGAGGGGAGAAGAGCAGGTCTGGGTTAACATTGTGATGTAAGCCGTGCAGCTGCTGGAGAGAGTTGCTCTCTAAAAAGCTGCTGGGTAGGCAGAGTTTTTAACCAAGGTGCTTGAAAAGCCTGCATCATTTCAAAGTGTGAGCAAGTCGAGCCACAGCTGAAAGGCAGGATAGGTTATAGGATGTCTTAGCAGAAAAGAGGAGCCAGAAGTCTAGACAGCACAGTGAGGCTTTGTAGTAGACAAAAAGTCAATACTAGATGAGTGACTTAGAGAAAGTAGCAGAGGCGACATTGTATGAGGCACTGGCTCCTGGGCTCTACACACTGGGCTTGTACTTTGAATGTATCTGAGAGCCATGTGGCTCAAATTTTGTTTAGAGGAGGATAATCCTAGCATCAATGGAGAGCAGTGGCTGACTAGTTGAATTTATAGCCATTCCAGATGGGACAAGTAAAAGATATAAGGAAAAGACTGGTATCACAAGGATTGTCTACAAGTAGCCATGCTCCTGTCAAATGAAAGTATTGGCAGTTATATTTGAGAAATTGTTCCAATTAGTCAGCACTCTCCAGAAATCTCTACTCTTGAATCTATTTGAGCAGCAGCTCACACTGTCTTGTGACCCAAAAGTCTCAGGCTCCATGGCGGAGTGTATGAGAGACATACTTTCCCGGGCACTTGAAAAATCTCAGCTACTCCGTTAGGGACTGGAACAAATGTCAATCCTTCAAAGGCATCAATAACCACAGCACTGACAAGTGCAGCAGCCTGTAATTTTCTGGGTTGTAATTTACCACCTATAACATGATGGAAAAAAGAGATTGTCACACGTTTAGATCAGGATAGTTGACTAAAGGCTCCCGTTTCCACTGTGAACTTTTTAATGTGACTTGCTGTATTGAGACTAAACACAGGGCTGAGGCAGGGGGACCACGTCCTTGGACCACCCTTCCTGTTCCCCTTCCCACATCTTTGGTGAAATCATCCTCAGAAAGAAAAAAAAATATATATGGGAAAGCAGGACATAGACTTTGTTCTCATTCTTGGACTAAAGAAACTGAGAAGTCATACTTTTTCAAGCTTTGTAAGTGAATTTTAAATTGGGGTAACAAGTTTAAAAGGCTGTAGATTTCAAAACCATAGTATAATGAAGTTTTACGAAGTTTATTCTTGTTGTGTTCTTCAGTTGCCTAACATGTTCCTGAAACCCTTGCCTAAGTTTGTGATGAGTAAAAAATAAAATCATTGATCCCACTCTTTAGCAAGGATAGAGATTGGGCAGGTCATTAAGTACCTCAAGAAAAACATGACATTTAAAAAACCCACTTGTGCCTAGGGGTCAGGGTACACGCATATAACCCTAGCATCCAGGAGCTGAGCCTGGAGGATCATCAACTGGAGGCAGGCCTCCATCATTTAATGAGATGATATTTGAAGAACTGGAAGAAAATTAATTGCTAATTTTTTATCATAGTCAAAAGTTGTCAGAAACCAGACAAGAAAAAATTAGCACGACATTTTGCTCCTGTCGAGATAAACAAGAAAATTAACTGACTCTCTATTATTCACCAGTCACTAAGATATATGCACACTATTGATTCTCAGAACAAGCATACTAATTCATGTTATTTCATGGAGGATTGTCTGTTCTACATGATGTAGTGCTTATCGGTCAGGGTTAGGACAGGCAAAGAAGAGGAAAGAGAATCAAGGCTGAAGAGATCATACGGAAGCTGTGTGGGTAGCGACTCAGGGATGGTTGCCCATGAGCTAAGGGATGCCTGCCTCTTCCCTGGGCATCACTGTGTGCGGTGATCCTTCGGCACTATGGAGCTTACATGCTTCCAAAGGAGCCCATTCCATTGCTAGCCAGACCCAGTGTCAGAACACTGGAGAGGATTTTACTTTTCTTATTTCTAAAAGTAGTTCTTTGAGAATGTCACCAGCATGTTTTTGTCATATTTACCCCCTCTCCGAACTCCTCCTAGACCCTCCCTTTCCCTGACACACCCAACTGTGGATCCCCTGTTTTGTTTTTGTTTTAAGCCCAGTTTGTGCTGCTTTCCTCTGAAGCACAGTCGACATGCCAGGGGCTACGCATTAAAAATAAAATTTAAAAATCCATGGCTCACACTTGCCTGCAGCAACAGATTGCCAATATCACCTTAGCTAGGTGTGGTACTGGGATGAGTGGTTTTAATAACCCATTTTCCAAGTCTAAGAATCATAAGCATGTCTAATTTACAGCCATGGGTTTTCGGAGTTGTAGGTGAATAAAAAGAAGCTGGAATATAAAACCTTTAATGCCTAGAGGATTTTGCCTCAGATGAAAAGCTCTCACCATGTCTGTTTCACTGCTGAGATGCCTCTGCTCTTAGTTTATCTTTGAGGAATGTAGGTTTTAGAACAGAAAGTTTGCTTGGTTGGATCATTCCATTTATGGTAAGTGTAACGAGAGTAAAAGTCTATGAGCTTCTGAAGCATGCTGTTCAGGACAGCAGGGCATTAGGAGAGACTCAAGGCCACTGTGACCTCTTCATCAAATCAGCATCAGGCAGTCCCAGAGGACTGCAGCACTAACCAGCACACTGATCAGCTCCGACAGACCAGTCCAAGGCACACATTTTCTGTGGCACATTCCAGCCACTGGTGATATTCACACTTAAAAGTTAATCAGGGCCCCTGGACTTTCTCCTCTCCTCCAACAGTGTGGTCCAGAACTTGGCCCTCCCTACCAGTATAGTATCTGCTCTTGGCTTTTTGTCTAGATCTGAATCTTGGAAACCTGGGAGTCCACCAACTCTCTGTTCTCTACAGCAATCTCTTGACTGCTACATGTTTGCTTCATGCCAGCTTCCTCCCAATCCTTTATAAAGTGTTTAAATGGGACAGAACATGAATTAACCACCAAGCAAATCCCTAGGCAGATGACATGGAAGTGGCTATTTCCAAAGGCCCCAAGGTGGGTGGGTCTATTCCTCCCACCTTGTATGTGCTAAAGGATAGTATCTTGTCAGAGTACCTGCCAGCACCTGCCACTCCTCTCCTACCCCGAGACTGTCACCACACACAAATAGTAATATCCATCTCTTTTGAGTGTGCATGAATATTTTATGTGACCACATATTAGCATAAGCTACTTTAATCTATGACTCTACAATTAAATTATTTTGATCTCTAGGATAATAGAAGTAGAGTCTAACACATTGCTTTATCATTCTTTTTATCACTTTGCACCAAAGATGTCTGATATCCAGAGAAGAGCCATTCCATTAGTGCTTGCTGAGTACTGCACAAAAACCTGTCAAAAATTATTTTCTCAGTTTTACTACTCCATTTTTCAGACATTCTAATGCCATTGGTACTAAAAATAATTTCTGTTAAGACATAATGTAGGTACAGGTAGATACCTACATACCAACAGAGACAAATATAGCTTCATGTCTCTCTTTTTTTTTCTTTTTTTTACCTGTTTTTCTATGAATCTGGGGCTCAAACTGAATGTCTATGATTCTATATAGTCTCCTGGGCTTGGTTGCTTTCACTGTGACCAAAGGATGTATTTATCCGGAAGTTATATGTCTTTGGAAATGTGACTGAGCTTGTTGGAGTCTTTGCTGGTGTGAGTGCTGGCTCTGACACAGGTTTATACACAGGTTTTTACGTACAGGTTCCTTAAATTTTTATTTCACTCTTGTCACTTTTCACAATAAACTACTAAAATGAATTCTTCTTTTCTAGTTCATGTTAAACTTCTAATTTAAATCGTGATGAATTCTCTGTGTTTATACATTGGAGAACAATCAACAGATCTTGATTATTGAATAACTTCCCCTTCACAATCCAGCAAAGACTTATCTTCCCAAGATAGAGAACTCACAGAAGCTAATGGATTCATTAGAAAATGAAAACTCTCTACTCACACCCAATGTTTATTGTTGAAACTAAGACCGAAATCGCTGCCGTAGTCTATACTCATAACCCCTCAGCATTTCATGCCACACTAAGAAATAAAACAGGAGCAAGAACTGAGCAAAAAACTTGATTCACAAGTTGATAATTTCCAAGCATGTCTTCTGCTCTCCTTCTTGTCCTTCTTTTCACCTCATGGCTCTGTACATGTGAATCCACCTCATGGCTCTGTACATGTGAATCCACTTGGAAAGCATGACTACCTCTACTGAAAACATCATTTAGCCATGATTGTAAACATTGTGGTGTGAGATCTGGGTTCCCATTTCCCTACTGAGTACCTCCTTTCCTCAGGAATCCTGGCAGCTAGCAGCTATGCTTGGTGACTGACTGTGTCCTCTGGGAATTGCCTTCATTCTAAAGAGTAGTGCCAGAAGTGTCCCACTTCTAATGTGCTCAGTGTGAAGGAGCCCTGAGTGTGTAGGGCTATTATGAAGGTGAACCCCCTGACCCCAACACGAACACACTGAAGGGTTATTTCAGCTCCAGAGCTCCCCATGGGATTGGTTGAGATTCTTGTGTAATCACATCACACTTGGTGTGTCCAATCCTGTTTTTCTCATCTCTTCACAAGTATTATTCCCCACAGAACTCCCAAAGGAATTCTTCATAGCTGGCCCACTTCTCTGGTGACTGTCCTAAGATAAGCATGGTTACAAAGATCATCACCAAAACCAAAATGAAACCAGGAAGCTCATCCAGTCCTGGAAACATGTACAATAGTCACAAACTAAAAATACCTGCCATCTACCGAGCATCGCTGAGAAAGGTAGCAATGTGTTAGACTTTTGAAATGTCATCTTACTTTCTTACTATACAATATGTTGATATGATATAGGAAATTTTAATGGGAAAAATTAAGTTCATGAAAATAAACAGCTTTCCTAAACATGAGTAATTGCTGTGTATTAGACTCTTACCCATGTTAGGAAATAACCTCAATACTAACTTTTACCAAACCTAGAACATATCTGAAATTGTTTAGTGAGATTATGTTTTACTTTACTACATAATCAACAAGTATAGCATTAAATTGTCTCATCTTGCAAATAATAGAGATAAATGTCCTTCTTGCAATTTCACGACCTGCGGGTCAGTTATATTCATTTCTAGGAACACTTTTAGTAAGTTCATCTAGAATCAAGTCTTCTTCTTCAAAACACTACTTCTTTCTGTCAAGACTTTAGTGTGGTTACATAGGTAAACTTACATTTGTTTTTAGATAAGGTTTTATAAGTTCCTTGTAGGTTCTCAAACTCACTATGCACTAGAGGATGATAGTAGGCCTCTGATTGTCCTGCCTTTACCTGTGGAACACTGGAATTACAGATGTGTATGTACATAAACACATAAATAAATATAGGTACACACACATACAAGCAGTCCTAAGAATCAGACTCTTAAAAGCCAAATTGTTTCAGAACAGATTTAAAAGACCTTCCTTATATGGTTCAAACTATTAAATAAAGTTACACAAAGTAAACTCATATGAGTTTATGTTAGCATGGGAGAGTGTGTCAATCACACAGTCCTCAAAATATAAAGAAGTTTGGTGAACTCCACCTAGCAAAGAAATCAACAGACTCTTCTATGTGCAGTCCAGTAACAGATCACCTAACTGGCTAGAGATGCCCATGTACATTCCTTGGGATTTCAATAACAGAGTAGCCGATTGGCTGAAAACCAGCTGCCATGATTGGATCTAGGATATACTCAGATACTCTCGGCATGAGAGGTTCAGTTTGATGCAAACTTTAGTCAGGAAGCACATTGGAACTGAGGGATTGAGGTGAAGATGCAGCTCAGGCCATGTTTAATTTAATAAGGCCTAAGCTGAAGCACACTATTAGAAGTCTATATCAAGGAATTTTTAACCCTTCTTTTCCCTACATGCCACTTAGTTAACACTGAGGGCACGAAGGTTACACTGACAATGAACGTGTGTACCAGGGAAGACACAGTGACAAGAGCCCCGATGTCGGGGGCCTGATAGGCACGTTTTATCACCTAGCCTTCTTTGAGTTTGACTTCGCGATATTGTCATGATGGATATTTCAAATCCAATTTCCTGTCTCAAAGTTCAAGTAGGAAAAAGCACACTAGGCGCTGTTCTTCACCATGGCTTTTGAACACCTAGGGTATAATATTATCACGTTTCTTCCTTTAGCTGAAAAAGTAGTCCCAGCTTCTTAATCACTATCATAATACTAAAATCACATGCCATTATATAATATCTCCAAAACTTGTATTATAAAATGTCCTGAGTACTAGTGGACAAACACTCTAAAATACCTCCTATACTTTCAGTGTGTTGTAAAGAATGTCTTCTGCTAGCCAAAGCTCACTCTTCTCATGGGTTTCATTGGTACACTCTGCTCCAAGTCAACCATTTTTGTGAATCTCCCTTTTTAGTCATTAGAAGATTAAAACTGGATATGTGAAGTAATTTGTTACTGTGCTTTCAAAGCCAAAACTTCAGCAAAAGATAGTGAAAAGACCTCTTCTGTCCTAAAAGGTTCTCATGATGTTCCTAACAGAGCAATTTTGTCACTCTATGCCTCTTCATCTCAATTAACTTCCAGAATGTATGCACACACATTAACATATTAATACACAAATACTTACATGCTCACATTTGCATTCACATGAAGGCATGTGTATATTTTACACACACACACACACACACATACACACACACACACACACACACACACACACACACACACACACACCTTGAGACCAACCTCCAGCCTAATTTTCAAACTTCACCATCTACTGTTTTTCCTTTACATTTTCTTTAACAAGAAAATATAACAAATTTGTTAAAATGCCATGTTTGACAAGATGATCTACTACCATAGCACTTTGCCTGACCTAAAGCTGAGAAAGCTCCACTACGGCCCTCATGACTTGGCCACCATCCCTTCCCTGGTGTTTCTAGTATAGCTTTTATGCATAGCAAGTATCAAACACAACAATGGCCATTTGCATGATTCTTTCCTCTTTTATACTTTACCATTCTAGAAGGTAGAAGCATGCTTATTTTCTAAATTTAACAAATTACCCAATCCACACTAAACATTAAATAAATGTGTATATCTTCTCAGCTGAGAAGGGAATGGATAGACTCTGTAAAATCTAAATACTTGGACTCCAGGAAACTAATGTTGATTATAACAGGTACATTTTTATGGTAAACAGACCAAGTGATAATTTCTATTTAGTGATAGAGGACATTGGTGATTTTTATTCACTTTGTTCCATTACAAAATTAAAGTATCATTAATGTTAAAACAAAGATGTTTTTTCTATAAATCATGATCATAGGCATTCTTAATGAAAGTGATAAGTACAGAAGGTTCTAGTTCATCATGTTGATGAAATACTGGTAACTTATGTGTTGTTCTCAGTGAGATAATATAATAGTATTCATAACACTAATACTTTCACTTTGTAGGAAAAGAGTATACTAGAACTTTCTTTGTAGTTTTGAAAACCTTGATAAACAAAATACTGCCCCTATTATTGGATCCCACATAAGATTTAGGATTTTATAAGAGAACCTAACTTAATTTTACAAGTTGACATGTTATTGCTATGTAAGCACTACATTTTCAAATGACTATTACATTGTTTCTCAAAGTAACTTTAGAAGAGCCAGGCTTTTGAGAAGCCATTATCCCCAAGAAGTCTTTGCAGTCCTGCCTTTATTTCACAGTGCCACTTTCTGCATCTGTTTTGTGTTAAATTCTAAAGGATGCCTAACTATTATGATGTATTTAGCTTTTAGCTTTTCAAAATCCCCCGGTTTCTTTCATGAACCACTTGTTACCATATTACAATGTAGGTCTAGCTTTAATAGCTCAGCAGGTGACATCTCAAAGATGTTCTTTCCTTCAGAAAAGGGAGGATAGAAAAGTTTTGAAATAACTATTGAACTCTAGTTTATTCCCTGTCTTTATCTCATATCATTTCATAAAGGAAGCAGAAAAAAGCCAACTTAGAGAATTATGTATATATGAAGAAGAATTATTTCCCACATGTTGAACCACTGGTATATTTGACAATTGACATCCTACTCCTACCATGTAGACCTACTTTCTTCTCTGGTTTCTGGTAGCTTGCAATCCTCATTTCTTCATTGACCCTATATCAGGCACCATCACCGTTAATGACTAATTGATGGGCCAGAAATATGTGTATCAGTGTACAATACAGGACTTCTAAATTTATCTACATTCCGTAATGATTAATTAGCACCTATGTACCAGGCAGTGGTCCAGGGACAAAGGGTTCTGTACTAATTAAAAGCAAGCATCCCATGGGAGATATATGAATACAGCTAAGACGGGGGAGGGCCTGGTTTTAAGAAACAAAGTCTTTCAAGGTAGCAAAAAGTGTGGGTGTAATGTTTTCAAGGTCTCACAGTTACACCTTATTCCCTCTTCAAGCAGAGTAGACTGTGAAGCCAAGAACACCTGAGTCTTTGCTGAAGATGGAATAAAGGATTTTGTAGACCAAACACAGGAAGAAAAGGAAATTAGAGAGAGAAAAATCACACAGGAACAACTGAGGTTCTAAATAATTCCCCAAGAAACATATACCCTCACAGTGCATGTGAAAATCACTATATATCTGTGTGAATTCTATTTTAAAGATGGCTTCTCACATCACCTGTGAGACTTAAATGCCTGTGAATCTTTTTTTAGTTGCAGCTATGTTGAGGGACATATACCTAGCAAAATAGTTGAGAGTTTCCCAGATTAACACCAGAGGTAAAGTGTGTGCTACGTACCATGATTAGATGTGTTTTAGATGAATTTACATGTTGTTTAAAGCTTTCTGTGAAGTACATGAACTATAAAGTAACTGTTACAACATTAAGATTCAATATTCAGAGCTCCTGAGATAACAATTTTCTGTGTGCTGAATGCCCATTTTTATAGAAGCGCTTCTTACCCTAAAGGCCACTTTGAGAATGATACAGTTATGGAAAAGGAGACTAATATCAGACTGTGTGCTCTCTGCCACATTTATTACTTCACATACTACACATGATTTTATTCAGAATGACAGTATTTATTCTGTTCTCTGTTGCTAGCACCTACTACCAGACCTGGCAGATACATTTGATATGTTAAGTGTATATGGAAAACAAACTATTACTTAACCATAAAAGCCAGTGGATGTTAGCACTCCCACATAACTGGTAAATGGCTCCATTAAAATGTGAACATCCCAATGACAGAACTACAACTGTCTCTTCACTTTACAAACAACGGTTCAAACAATCGTGGACTGTACTAACCAAAAAAAAGGGAATACATTATCAGTTTAGATATGATCTCTCCTTTCAAAATCGCTCAGGTGAACAGGCACATTTAAAAACAACTTGGCGCAATAGTCTTCACAGAGCTGAGACAGTGCACCATGGAAACAAACCGTGAAGGGAAATACAAATTATTACACAGCCACATCCTTAGCCGAACCATTTATCTGTACAACTAATGATCAGTTGGATTCAATAAAACTCACTATTAAGGCCTGCTGAATCAACTAGTAGAAGGTAAGAAATGCAGTGAGTAATAATTTTAATTACTTTAAAATCATCTACTTCTTATTATATATCTTAAATGTTTCATAAAACCAAAATAATTTCCTATTTGTAAGCCAACCTAACTACCATCATTTAGACTGCATCGACTCAGAAGTTACAATATGGTGTTTAGCAGTGTGAGAATGATGCAGCAAGAAGCACACCAAAGCCTTCGTTATTTACAGCTGCTACTGGCCCTTTACACAGCATCTTTACAAAGTCCGCTGTAGGGCATTACTAAATACAGAATAAGATGTCATAAATGTCCCTAGAGCATACATTCTGGTTGATGTGTTCTAATTTGCCTCCCGAGAAATACCTTGGTATTTCCCTAATGTGAAAGACACTGAGAGCAGCTTCATTTATTGTGCTCCTCACCTGCTGCTCTTTGTGAAGAAGTGGCAGAGACTGTAGTAGAGATGTGACCCTTTCCATTAGAGTGCTCCTATAGGCTGCTTAGAGAATAACAGTGCTGGGAGATAGCTCAGCTAACAGTGCTCTTGTCCCCAGCAAGGGTATGTGGTGTCCATGCCCAGGACACACATAAACATGCTGACTGTTAGCGTGTTTGTAATCAGGGATGTGAGAAGTGAAGACACGTGGCTCCCTCAGGCTCACTGGGTAGTCAGTCTGCCCTGTTTTGTGAACTCCAGGCCACTGAGAGAGCCTGTCTCAAAAACTAAGATGGATAGTGTCTTAAGAGACAACACCTGAGATCAGCCTTTGGCCATGATGGGCCTGCACATACTCAGGAAAAAGAGTGAGATGGCCTGAGGAGGATTTTGTTGGTATGTTGAACTTTTTTGACTTGAGTATCTTGTTGTTCTGCTCACATTTGAGCTCATAAGAATATCACCTGGACAGATCCACTTATCTCTCATTTTTATGTTTGAGGAGTATAGATTTAAGCATCTTTGAAGAGGAGAAAACTTAATGTTTAAATACATGTTAATGATTTGTACATCTGTTATAGTTGTAAGAAATGTGGCATAAATATAAATTTACAAAATAAATTCAGGAGCAGTTGCCCTAACTATCCTGAAATGAGTATTAGACAGTCTGAACCCCAGCTTTCCCAGCAGTACAAAAGATAAGAACTCTAGTTGCTTCCAACAACTATTTATTTTGTTGGTGACTCTGTGGGCTGGCAACTTGTATGGACTTCCCTGGAACTCCTTGTTCTTCTCAGCCAGACATAGCACCTGCAGTCAGCTGTCAATCAATATAAAAGCCTGAATCTGCGGGAGTCAGCTGGATAAGGGTAGAGCTACAGCGTCCACCATGTGCCCTACCAGACTAGCTCAGGCCTCTTTGCATGAATCTCTCAAGGATCTGAGACTTGAGAGTGGAAGTGACAGGACCAACTAGAGTTAGGCTTGCGACCTGGTCAATGTCATGTCGGCCACATTCCATTGATTAAAATACAGCAGAAAGAAAGGGGTCCCAAGCATAGTCAAAAGAGTTACAGACAACCCTTATTTCCACTTACTGTTAGGAGTCCCACAAGAATACCAAACCATACAGTCACAGAATATATGCAGAGTACATATCTTAGACCCACACAGGCTTCCTGATTGTTGCACCTTCTCCCTGTGGGCCTCTATATGCCATGGTTAGTTGATTCTGAATCAAAACATTTCTTAGTCATAGTTCTAAACATAGGTTTCAGTTAGCTCCTGGTGGAAAAATGTTGCCCTACTGACCTGTGAGTCAGTCATTTTAGCTAGATTGAGTTAGGTGGTTTTGCATCTGCCTTCAGTTGGACCCATTAATGCTAACTGTAGTCAACTCTCCAGTGGCCTAGGACTTGTACGAGAAAAGTGGCAACTTGGATGCCTTGTCACTGGCTCTAAATTGCTTTTTTCCTGGGCAGAAGTCAGGCTCAAGTTCTGCCTCAGGGCTGGCATGGGGTTCCAAAATAACGGTCTGCCAAGGACACCCACAGCAAACATCTGTGTCTTCTCATGAACCTGTGAAAGCCAGTCACTGCTGCACAGATTGCCTGAGGCTCTGCTGCCAAGGAAGGCGTGAAAAACTTTGAGGTCCTTACAGGGGCCATCTACTTCACAATTCACACAGTTAGGATCACTGTCAAAGAATCCTTTTCTTAAGTTAAGGTATGATTCTGAAGACTGAACTAGTACCTAGGTTACATGTGTGCTGTCATGTGTGAGGGGAGTGAGTCTCAGGAAAAGGAATTATGTGCACAGGTATAAAAACAACACATACCATAATTAGCAGTGCAAACTAAGTCAACTGTTCAGACTAATTACCCAGGCACTATCTCACTAGATCCTAAGCACTCGATCTAGTCAGCGAGCCTTTTCCCATTTCACATGCTTCGTGTTCTCTTCTAGAATGTTAGGACATTTTAATCAATGCATTCGTTAATAGTAGATTGTTAATGTTTAGAAGAAATTAACAGGGAAATTAGTTTTAATGTAAAATTAATGAGGCAATCAGTATTTTACCAAAAACAAACAAACAAACAAACAAAAAACCCAACCAACCAACCAAACAACAACAACAACAAAGCACCTTAAAGACAGTATTTGCTACCCTGTCTGGTAAGTTAAATAAGGCATGCTATACTGATGTGAATGTTAAACACAGTCTTAACATCAGCTTTCCCAGCAAAATAACAAAGCAAAAGTCCAGTGGCTTGTTAACAAGCCACATTAGATACCTCTATCAAAATTGTTCTAGTGGTTTCTGTACTTGCACTGTAGTTTTCTAGAAAAAGGTTAGTTATGTTTTTATTAGTAAATAACTATAAACATATATGACTGCCCCAAATTGGAACATATTGAGTATGTTATGACAAAAATGAATTAATAGCATCTATAGCCAGCCTGCTCTCATGGTTTCTAATTAATAAATGTATGTGTCATTACCTATATTATAAACTTTACAGAAGCTTAAGCCATTGGAGACAAAAAAAATTGGAAAAACTAATTAAGATCTAGAATTAAATTACAAGTGTATTATGTAAAGTGAATTATGTAAAGCTATGATAATACAAGTCAATCTAAGCAAAGTAGTAAAATCTAACAGAACACCCTAGAATCATATGACTCTCTGCTTTCTAAGTCACTCATTCATTGTATTATTCTTATGACTATAGTGTATTTTTCCTAATAAAAGTGTAGATACAGTTTTACCAGACTGTCTTCAGTCACTGGGGCACTTCCAGAACCTGAACCTCTAGTGAAATAGGAAGCTCCAGGAGTAGGTAGAAATGCCATCTGCACATCTAGAAGTTTTGCACCCGCCTCTGAGGTCTCCTTTTTTTAGTCTCATAAGCTTTACATTGATTGTGTCATTGATGCTATAAGCAAGGCAGTGTGCTATTTAAGGTCCTGTAGTTTACCCAATTGTGCTCCATTGAGAAGTCCCCTTCTGTCAGAGGTCGAGGGCGGGGGGTAGGAATGGGAAGATACAAGTGAGAGAATAACAGTCAGGATATAATCTGAATAGATTATATTTTTAAAAAGTTTTTCTTAAAGTAAGAAGATTGAGTGACTGCACAGAAAGCATCTTAACATTTTCCCCCAAGACCAAAAAAAAATAAATAAATAAATAAAAGAAAAGAAACTTTGAAATAAATATAAGGTAGTATCAATGGAAGACCAACCCAAAAAAAGCTACAGATGGCTGTGTAGCATACATAATGTTAGACGGGCCTAATACTCAACAAAAGGAATTTGAATTGTTCTTATGTTCATTTTGGGGGATTACATTTGGAAAATGGTGAGTTCCAGAGGCACTGTCATAAAGAGGCTGGGTTCAACACCTACCAAGTTCAAGGGAGTGTTTACTTGAACAAAGTATACAAAAAACAAAAATCAAAAAAACAAAAAATCCCTGATGATCAGGTGTTAACTTCCTCAGCCAAGCAAGTTAATTTATAATATCTATAGTTATTGGGAACACTTAGCATGTTTTCTCTCTGTGCTAAATACATGTGTAAGCACTAAATATTAAATAGAAATCAATATTTTAGTTTACACCAAGATCAAACTAGATTTCTCATATAAATACATATATTGCATATATTAAATTATATATACTAATATATGAAATAAGTTTAGCATAGGTCACTTAAACTGCTGAAAAAACTAGAATAATAATAAAAAAATTAACATGTGGAACCACAAAGCCATAACTGTGATTTTCTGTATCTCTTCAATCATATACAGGCACACAGCTCACATGGGAGAGATTGCAGCACACACTGCATTTAGGAGTTTGCCTCTTCCCATCACCTTCCAGAAATCCCATGGCAACATCTAGCACACCAGGGTCAGCTTTTTAATGCTGCAAAATATGTTCACGTTTCACATTGTTCATATTCCAACCAAAGGTGATTTCACACCAACAGGGAAATTTTTAGCTATTATTTTACAAAACGTGCACCATGGACTACAGTTTTTACTCTCCTTCAATAATAACCTTGGAATTGACCATGAGACAGGTTAACTCCTGGCAATACCCAGCCTACCTCAGAGAAGATGATGATCATCAAAGAACCTCCTTATGGAGATGGCTTTAAATGTGGCTAACAAACCAATGGAAAAATGTCCTTGTTTCTATGATAGACAGAATTCTACCTTAAAAAGGACAAGCTTGGATGCAGGCAGTTGACAGCCAAACTCTGTCAAGACATGGTTAGCAAGTCCTCAATAGTTCCTGCCTCACAAATATGTCAGCCAGAAGATTGAAGATGATGCTCCAACGTTATAGAAAGTTTTGGGTGACTGCTCAAGCAGCAAACTGTCTCTGTCGTCTTCTCATTTGGAAAGCTACTAACCTGAACTCCCTGCATAGTCTAGATAGATGTTTTAAGTTGATAATGATGAGATCTGATAGATATTGATTTACATTCAGAATTTTAGATGCACCAAGATAGGAAAGATGTTCTCTTCAAGGCTGCCAGATACAAATAGCCAAAACACTAAGAATGCAACATTTATATAATTGCTGATTATTCCATTGTTCTTCTTGCTATAAGTACTTTATTGTATATATGTGGAATAATATAAATGTATATGTAAAAAAATAAAAAAATAATAATAAATTAAGAAATTAAAAAACCTCCAGGTTACATGGGAGAAATTCTAAGTCATCCTTTTCAGTACATACAAAATAATGTAAGTGTCTTACTTATGGTTTCTATTGCTGTGCAGAAACACCATGACCATGACAATTCTGATAAAGGGAACAGCATGCAGGCAGACATGGTGCTGGAGAAGGAGACAGGAGTTCTCCATCCTGATCGATAGGCAGCAGACAGAGAACTGGCTTGAGCTTCTGAAACCTCAAAGCCTACCTGTGGTGATAGGCTTCCTTCAGCAAAGCCACACCTACTTCAAGGCCACACCTCCCAACAGTGCCACTCCCCATGGGCCTCTCGGAGCCACATTCTTTCAAATCACCACAGCATGGTTTATTAATGTCACAGTTTATTAGACCATTTTCTCATTAGAATTTTAATGGATTTTCTGTGGTTACAGGCTTAGGAACAGAGCACATCTGTAAATATATATATTTTTGTTCATTCACAATCTCTTTTCTGTAGGCTAGTGTCCAAAAAGTAGATTTCAACTTTAAAGAATTAAGTTGTATCTGAAGTACATCTAGCAAGCAAGGTGATTTGCCTCTAATTCAGCACTTAGTAGGTTGAAGAAGAAAGTTTGTTGTGAGTTGAAGGCCAGCTTGACCTACATAGTAACCTGCAGACTAGATGCAGACAGAGACATACTGAGTCTGACAGTCTCTCCAAAATCAAAAAAATATCAAAAATCACAGAAGCTGGTATGGCGTTTATGGAAATTCTGCACCATGCAAGTTCACTGTGAGGTGATGGCATTACATACCAACTGATCAGCAGAGAAATGAGTGTGGGTGTTCAGCGGGGAGCTGACAGTGGCCCTCATTAGCTTCAGGTCCATGCTTGAGACTTACCATCTGCCAAGGTCTCGTCTTCAAAACGAAGTTCAAAGCCGGAGATTCTAAATGTTCTTAACCTAATTACAAACACCAGTGGTCTTCTGCTTTTGTTCAAAAACTAAAATCCAATTGTCGACACTATGAATGACATCACATAACCTTAAACTACTTTAAAATATACTTTAGCCAGCACCGATCAGTTCTCAGGAGTGATAACCAAGAGCCCCAAGTCACACTTTTCTCTCCTACATAATGCAAACATCCTTAATTCATGGAAGATGTTTTAAGACCCCATGCTGTTTTTAGAATTAGTAATTTTCCATGCAGAAGGAATTCCAAATTGAAGGGAAAAAAGGTGTCCAAAATCAGAATTCCTTCCTTTAGCTCTAACATTTGAATATGTAAGTTCCTGGTAAATGATAAATGATTTCTCTAAAGTTAAGATGTCTTCTAGAAGCAACAAAATGTTTATAGAATTTTAAAAAAATGTTCTTGTCTCTAGGCAAGAGACAAACATCCCTTATTTTAAATAATAAATTTTCTAAAATTGCAAATACATAGTGGATTTTTAGGTCAAATATGCATGCATGTATAATCAACAATATCACCCCAAATTAACTGTCATATAAATGTGAAGACTTGAAGAAAAGTCAGCGGTGGTAGCAGAGGCCTCTACAGGAAGCACATTGGTGCAGAGTCTGGCCCCGCGTCATTGAATCACTGTATGAGCCTACAAACACCGGAAACCATGTGAATCCTGTGCGGGAGAGACTCAGGAGATAGCTCAATCCACATGGTTGGCAAAGCACCAACCGCCTTTCTCAAAGGGAGTACATCGCGGTGCAGCGCAGAATAAAGCAACACTGCATTCTCTCAATGCTACACAAGGTATTTGGTGAGTGAACACTTGAGCAGAGAGCTCAGAGCCGGACTGGTGAAGCTTAGCCCTGGGCAGATGATTATGGCCATCTCTAGGCTGCTTCAGTGTCTTAGCAGTCGAGGTAACAGGCAGCTTTAGCCTCAGTCTGTTAACCAACATTAACCATGGCTTGTTCGGGTGGTTGTGGACCAAGAGTCTACTTCAAGAGTGGACTGTTGCCAACATTGAGTCTTCATTTCACCTCACCAGGGCAGGATGCGGGCTCGGGGCATGACCCTTTTTGTGGTTCTGACAGGCAAGGGGGCACTGTAGAAATCTGGGACTCCTCTTTCCATAGTGACCATCCCCAGAGCTATCAAAAGTCCATCTGGCTTGAGCGAGGACCTATAGCTATGGATGAGGCATCTACCCTAGTCCCAGGGAGGACTTTGACGGAACTGAAATATTGTTTCTAGGTTCTTCCCCAGTTCACAATGAACAACACACCTGCTACGGGTGTAGGGAAACCTGGGCTTGCATCTCCCTCTAGTGTTGAAAGAGCAATCGCAGGTATATGGCAAAACCTAGACCTGATGTTTCGCCTAGACTGAAATGACAAGAGATTACAGGTCAAAAGGAAATATTCTGGTGCTGGAGAAACTGAGTCAGAGGTTAAGAACACCGGCTGTTCTTGCGGAAGACCTCAGTTCAATTCCCTGCACCCACATTGTGGTTCACAACCATTTGTAACCCCAGTTCCAGCGGATCCAGCACCTTTTTTGGCATGGTACACTAATCATGCAGGAAAAACATTTAAATGCATAAAAAAAATAACTATTTAAAAGATACTCATCCTCGTCAGAATTTCTAGAAAGAGAGTCATAAGAAGCCAGTCTTCATAAACTCTAATGAATAATCCTCCAGGAAGATAATGTATGCCAGCAAAGACCAAGAGTTTTCAGGAAAACAAACTTCAATTAAAGTTAAAATATTGTACTGGAAATTTATAATGTAATCACCAGAATCAGTGAAGTCCAGCGAGTAGAATTTAAAACAAGAAAACTCAGCAAATATCAGGAAAACACGGGGGAAACGTTTGGTCTTTCAGCAGGGACATTTAACTCAATGGAACCACTAATTTAAAAATCAAACAGAAAATTTCTTCCGAAAACTAAATTCATTGAAATTAAAGATGATAAATTGATCAAAAGAGAAAAAATGGTAAGCTCAAAGACTGACTATGTAAAAATAGAAAGGAACATCCATGAAGAGGACTGAGGAGCTTTCAGAAAGAGGAGGAAGAAAATAGGAGCAACTACTTGGATTAATAGAATTCAACAACCACCTGAGAAAGATAAAGAGCTAGAAGGCTCATTCAAGGAGTTAATGACTGAAGAAGACATCTCAAAACTAGGTCAAAGGGCACCAGGTGGACTTACCCAAGACTACAACAAGACCTTTTTGAATTAAGTTCTCAAAGATAAGTACAAATGATAAGTGAAGGACCCTTAAGGCAGAGAGAGAAGAAACAAGTTTCATGCCTGGGTGTTGCAATTCATTCAGTAGCAGATTGCTCTGCAGAGACTTTACAGAACAGAGGATAATACTGTGAGTTTTTATTTGACCAAGAATACTACACTTAATAAAATTCATTGGAAGATATTATCTTGACAACACCATGCAAATGCTGAGGGAATGTCCCTAGTGATCTGTCTTTCAGAAATGCTGATAGGGTTCTTCATGCTGAGGGAAATGAGTAGGAACAAAGAAAACATTGGATTGAGTGAAACTTGACCCCCTCTAATATTATAAAATTTGTGGGTAAAAATATCTTCAGTATAAGACTTAAATTAACAATTATTTAAAGAAGTAATAATGTATTAAAAGGTAGGCAATTAAGACAGACACAAACTGGGCCATCGCAAGTGCAACAAACTGAAGGAACAGAGTTTTATTAAAATATTTTCAATTTCTCTTTTCTTATCTTTATATCATGTTAAGTTGCTGTTTTTAAGCCTCATGTAATCATAAAGAAAAAGTCTATAATAAGCCAAAAATTATAAACAAGAAATTGGCGTGCACTATTAGAGTAAAGCATTAAATTGCAGAAGATAACCATCAGAGAATTAGAAAGACCCTCAATTAGTATCAGCAAACAAGCTTTAGAGTGACTGTAACAACAGCCTTACCATCGATGATTACATGGAAATGCATTTAGTTTTCTAAGTCGAATCTATGAAATAAATGAATGAAATAATAGTAATAAATATCCAACTACATGTTGCTTATAAGACATTTATTATATCTCTAGGACATACAAGGCATGAAAGTAAAGAGAAAAAATAAGACAAATGCAGAAGCAGAATTCAAAGAAAGTAGACACAGCTCTGTTAATCTCAGATAAAGTGAACTTTAAATTGGGAGCAGAAAACAGAAAAGGAAGTTTGTTGTATAAGGATAAAGGGACGGTCTCAGCAAGATTGAATAGCAACTATCCGTTTCTAATCACCCTTTATATAAAGAAAATATAAGCCTAAAGGAAGACACAGACTCCAATGTGATAATTCCTGGAGCCTTTCCCACCCCAGTCTCATCAATAGATGAATCATCCAAAAAGGAAATAGACGGTAGAGTTAGTATGGACTTGGACTTGGTACACAGTGGACCTAGCAGACATTCACAGAACACCCTACCATACTGCTGCAGAGTGTACGTTCTTCACATTGCCACATAGACCAGTTTTGAGATGCCCCATATGACATGTCATGAAGCAAAACACCACTCAGCAAGTTTAAGAGCTGAAACCATACCAAGTACTCTTTCTGAACACAAAGCAATTTTGACTAGAAATAAAAACAAATCTTTGGGTGATATGAAAGCATATGGAAGTTGGGTTACTTTTGAGGCACCAATGGATTACAAATACAAGTTTTTAAAGGAAATTCAAAATATGTGAAACAAGTGAAAATAGAAACAACATGCCAAAAACTGTAGTATGTGAGGTCCCATTTTCCTATATTTTCACATTACTAAGAGAAATTTTTATAGCAATGTACATCATATCTCAGATGAGCTATCTACTATGACATCCCAAGAAACCAGATAAAGAAGAAAGCAAGTTTAATAGGAAAAGGAAAAAATAAATATCTAACAGTAAAATGAAATAAGGACAAAAATTGTAAAAGAGCAACAAGCCGATGATGGTTTATTGATAAAAGTATAATGGACACACTATGCTAGATGAAATAAAGGGGAGGCGAGTCAATAAATAAAATGAGATGAAGATGTCAACCTTCTAGCTAACACAACAGGAAAATAGGGGTTCCTTAGAGATCCGTAGAAACAACTTTGATTAACGACCTGACTGCATAACTAACAAGTTCCTGATAGCACATACCTGTGAGAGTAAAGAGATAGAATTGGTAATTAAAAGTAAGTCTACCATCAAAGAAGATCCCAAGAGCAGATGGACTCATTACTGAAATCTAGCAAATATTCAAAGAGCTGACACCAATTCATCCTGCAACATTCCAAGAAACTGACAAGGAAAGGATTCTTACACATTCTACAGTGTCACTAGTGCCTTGATACGAAAAAAAAAAAAAAAAAAAAAAAAAAAAAAAACAAGAAGGCAACCAAGAAGAAAACAGTAGATAAATGTTTCCGGTGCCTTTTACATGAATGTAAAAGAATCCTCAATGAAGCACTAACAACTGCTGACTGAGAAGACGGCTTGGCAGGGAAAGCACTTGGCATGCAAGCCTGTGGAGTAGAGTGGGAATCTGCAGAACCCATATAATCCCAGTGCGAGGGAGGCAAAGACAGGGAATGCTCCACCTAAGTGTGGGGCTCGGTGAGAAGTAATGTCTCCATATATAAGGTGAATAATTTCTGAGAAAGACACCTGACATCAGCATAGGCCTCTCCGCACATGCCTATAAATGCACATCCACCTCACACCGCTGAGCACCCTCATGCATGTACATATACATATGCATACACACATGCTTATGCCAAAAAAAAACCTACTAACCAATTCTGACTGCATTTTAGAAATGTTACTATGATGAAGCAGTCAGGGAAGTAAGAGTATGTCTACATGTGCAAGTCAATCAACATGACACATTTACACAATCATGTCAATATATGTAAAAATATACTTGATGAAATTTAAAATCCTTTTGTTTTGTACATGTAATGCATAGAGGTATGTGCATAAAACACTTAACAGGTTAAGGTTGTAACTTAGTAACATGTAAACAAACACACACACACATACACACCACTGCAAGTATCTATTTTCACTACTTATTTTCAACATAGCAGCGGAAGTCTCAGCTATGAGAATAAAGGATATAAATGCCATGCAAATTAGAAAGAAAGCACTGTTACTATTCACCCATGAAGGATCTCACATATGGAAAACAGCAAACAAGTTACACTGCTGTTCTCCAATAATGGATTGTCTGAAATAGAAGTGAAGGAAACAATCCCACTTTCGATAGTTATAAAAATGCTAAGATATAAAGTTGGCGGAAAGAGGTGAGACATCTCTACAATGAAAACTATTACACATTGAAGAAAGAAACTGAAGAGAACACATTCCAAAACAATGATAAGATATCTTGAGTTTAGAGATTAGAAAAATAAGCATAGCCAAGATGCCCAAATGTTCTGCAAAGTCAATATAATTTTTACTATAATGTCTTTGAAAATCTTAACACAACTAGAAAACCAGCCCAAATGTTTGTAATGAAATACCAGACAATAACCAAAGCCAGAAAATCAAAATAAGCAAAAAGCCCAGAAGGGTTGAAGCTGAAAGTCTTACCTTAGCTAATTTTT
The DNA here is from genome assembly GCF_903995435.1 of Acomys russatus. Lineage (NCBI taxonomy): Eukaryota > Metazoa > Chordata > Mammalia > Rodentia > Muridae > Acomys > Acomys russatus. The sequence goes on along the minus strand of NC_067150.1, from coordinate 6,013,749 downwards.
AGCTAAGCCGTAGGCATGAGAACAGCATGAAGCTGGGTGCAGCAAGTAGCATCTAATTCCAGCGTTAGAGGTGAAAGAAGAAAGACAGCAAGCTACAAGACAGCCTGGGCTACCTAGGAAGACCCTACACTGAATGTGACGGTGAAGGGCATGGAGCAGGGAGAGAAAAAGTCACAGGAAAAAATAGAAAGTCTGAGAATAAGCTCATAATCTACGACAACAGGGCTTGTTGTTGCTGTTTGTTTTGGGGGTTTCCTTGCTTTTGTTTCTTTAAGTAAAGGTGCTAAAAGAAGAATTTTCTAAGAAATGAGGCTGAGAAAATTATACATCCACACATAAAATAATCAAAGTAGAGATTCCCACACACATGCTAGATACAAAATTAAAAAAATCAAATGGATTAAAACTATTAAGTGTAAATCCTGAAAGCTAAGAAAACAGTAGAAGGAATTGGAGAAACTTTAAGGACATTAGAAGGGGCAAAGATATTTATATATAAAAAAAAACCAAAATATGGGAAACAGTCAAAAATGGCAAGTGCCATTTCCACAGTTTGTATACAGCCCTTGCAAATGTCTCTTCAGAATAATGCTTGACCTTGAGTTTCTCAGAGTTGATTTGATTCTCATGTTCCTCTCAACCTATATCTTTCCACCAAATGTCTTCCGCTCTGGTCTTCATTGGGCAGTGGTTGTGAGGGCTCATGAGTACACAGAAGTCAGAACAGTCTTTTCTGACACTGATGTGTTTCAATTGTCTCCATGCTAAGTATGTTGAGGCTGATGTGATTCTTCCTGATTGTGGAAAACAGGATCAGTTTCAGCAATCTAAATTTCTTTCTTTTATTGTCAGTTATGTTCACCTCAGAGGCTTGGTTCTATGGTCTATGCATGAGTTGATTTCATTATCCAAAGCACTCTCAGTATTTCATGTTGAAGAATAGAACTGCAGTGGTCTTACTTCTTGTTAAGCTTTCGCTTATGAAATTATTTACCAAAGTTTTTTAAAAAAGATTAAGTGCCTCATAAAGCAAGATTTCAAAAACAAACTTGAAAGAGCCAGATACTCAACTAGAAAACACTCTAAAGATACGCTGGTTAAGTTAAACATTCCATTAAAGATATGGTTCGAAAATAATCCTGGGTATAAAAATGTATTCGCTATCCTTGCTTGTTTGTTTTTTCTTTTAAATATCTGCTGATATACTTACTTCATTTCTTACTACATTATTTTATGCCTATATGAATAACATACATGAAGAGGCTTCTATGTGACATAAACTAATAGGCATTCAATACAATGAGTGGTCCACTATTCATAAAAAGGAAGTGCAAATATCACTGATACCTGCAAAACCAAGTTTTAGTTAAGAACACCATCAGGTGATGTTACCCAGTGATACTATAGCCTTTCTGTTCTTTTCGGTTGTTTTTATAAAAAGCTCATGAAAATAAAAACACTGTTGTTTATAACTTAACAAAATCTTGGTTTAAAGATCACTTCTAAATGTTTAGTTCCTAAGGACAATGAGTAGTCAGTGTCATGGCCGGACACTCCCTTAGTGGAGCCAACAATTCCATAGAAGGCTTTCTGCATCTTCCACAGGACCACAGCAATTGTTTCTGCCAGTCTCTAACATTCCCCTACAATCACATTCTTCTCACTTATTTCCCATCCTTCATTATCAGAGACTTGAGTTTCTTTCATTTGGTTTGGATGCTGTGGAGAAATGCCCTTGAAATTCTGAAGTAAGTAGACAGAATTCTATGGCCACACCCTTGACAGCTCTGCCTGTTGACTTCAGTTACTTGGGAGAATCCTGAGTTTATTTTTAATGATATATTTCCTTTTTTCCTTGTCTTCAGTCTCTTGAAGAGACAAGAGATAGAAATTAGTTTTCTTTTTCATGTACTAGGATTAGCTCCTTCACATTTTTTTTTTCTGTATTGTACTTGCAAAATGAGCAGTCCTCCCTTGGCTCATTTCTCTACATGGACGACTGAACTAAAGTGTCAATGTTGCTACCCTTCTTCCTCTCACATACCATTTAAGCAGATTCAGTTCATCTACATGAGCAAAGCATAGTCCCTGTTACTTCAGGTGACATTGTTCACAAGGATTTCAACACTGAAGTAAAGTGACCTTTACATCAACCTTCTCTGACAGTTTCCTCATTGATGTGCAATCCCTATCCAGTGTCTCCAAAGACCTTTCCATTCTCATTAAGAGTGTCAGAGTTGTCCTTCTGACCTTTCTAAGTACAGCTCCAGGGTCAACACCGCGTGTTTAGGACGTAGTCACAACAGGTTTCCCTCCCCAGCAGCACAAGGCAAGATGGGGCTCCTCAGGTGCACTGCACCAGTACACAGAGTTCTGAGTGTTAGCTACATTCCCATGGTCACCAGGATGCTTCCATGGGATTACAGGAGATTTCTTCCCTCACAAGTCTCCAAGTGTGATTCAGTTTGTTGCAACATTTGAATTTCTGGATATTGTCCCTTTTCTGTGCCATTCCCTATCCAGCTGACCTAATCTTCATAACAGGACTACCTTTTTATATTCCCACAAATCAATGTTCCAAAGGGTGTTCAATGAGGCTGAAAAATCTTATAAAACTGTCAGAATTTCCAGTATATGAATTCTATCCCAGTTTGATTATTGAAAATGTCAATGACCATTCCAGTGTCAAGGGTCAAAAAATGAGTTTTGAGTTTTAAAAAGTAGCAAAATATAGCCTGGCAGTGGTGGTGTACACATTTAATCTTAACACTTGGATACAGAAGCATGCTGATCTCTGTGAATTTGAGGCCAGCCTGGTTTACAGAGAGAGTTCCAGAACAGCCAGGGTTACACAGATAAACCCTGTATAGAAAAAGTAGCAAATTCTATGAGAATAAACAAGAAATACCAAGGTGGTGAAGCAGAGTGGCCAGCGCAGTGGCAAACAGGTGGAGTGATTTGAGGACCAAATCCTACCCAGGTGTAACAGAGCTCTCCCCACCAGCAGCTCTGGAGACACATCTTGCATATCCTGTGCTGTGATGCTTGGTCACAGGGAGTAATAGGAAAGAGTAAGCATGAGCAAGGCAGAAATAGGAATTGGGGACACGGATTTTAACTCATTAAAGATGGGATCTAACGATTGGCAGAAGTCTCTAAAGAGACATGGACCATGAAACAAGGCCAGACATAATGTTCTGGAAGGAACAGTGGGCAAAGTCATGTATCAATTGTTCATTAACTCACGAGAGAAAGAGCAAACTGGAGGTAGATGGGCGTCCTCTCATTCTATAGGATGAAGTGTTAGTCTACTTTCCCTGCAGCACTGAGATTAAAAAAAGCCATAAGGATTGCTTATTTCTCTGAAACTCAAGCATAGAAGAGACAAGCAGACAATCTGGATCATTCCAGGGTAATTCTTAAGTCCTCTACAAAAGTCAGGGGAACAGGGTTTGGGATGGAGCACAGCGGTATATGGGCATGTGTACACACTACTCCAACTACTAACACGCACGCATGCATTCACACACACACACACACACACACACACACACACACACACACACACATGTTCAATCTCTAGCACTAGAAAAAGAACAAAGAAACACAAGGAGTTGTTGCACATTGCAGAGACCTGAGCTCCTTCGTAGTACCAGGTCAACAAAGGGACTCAGGAAGGAGACAGGACTGTTATATTCTGCCTGTTTAGGCTCTCCTTATTTAAAGGAAGACCCAGTGGGCAGGGTCTATGTACTCAGCCACACAGCCAGGAAGGGATGAGATTCTTCTGTAGACACCATTTACAATGTAAAAAATATAGAGTAAATGTCATTTCATCCTGGAATATGCTGTATCGTGACATAAGTCGTAGTGTTTATCTTGAAAGATAGATTGGTTGTACAAGCCTATAGGTAGACTTGGATGTACTGAGAGAATGAAAATATGGAAATAACAGCCAAATATAGATCATTATAAATAATACAATTAGATTAATGCATCAAAAATGACAAATTTTTAGCTAATACTGGATCACAATATTTTTCATATGGCTATAGGACAATATATCAATTGCAGGTCACGTGTAAAGTATTTTCTCAGTGCCAGCCCACAGTCACAGGAGAGGTTAATAAGCACATGAGGAAATGAAATGGATTGTTTTTTATGGTGTTAGAGTGGTAATTTTGTGTGTCCAGATGTGGCTGGTCAAACCCAGTCACAAAAGAGTTTGCAGGACAACACTGTTTTGTTAGTAGAACTGATTCTACTAACAGTTTTATGGTTACTATTATTCAAAATGACAATGTTATTTTGATATACTTATAAAATCTTGCTTTAACTAGGGTAATAAAATACATGTGTCTTTAATCAGAACAAGGTGTTTTCTATAGGAGGCAAACTGAACTCCTGAATGCCAGCCCAAGAGTCAGGCACCCAGAGCTCTCCCACCTGTACACCGATGGTCCATTTCACCAAGTTTCCTTTACTCTGCTCCCCAGCTTTATTCTCTGATGTAAGAAATTATTAGTTGGGGTTAACTTTTATTTCTTTAGTCAGATGAAAATGACTCTTCTCTATGGCTTGTTGTATTTTTATGTGTTTTAAGTCATCAGTTTATAACTGGTTTTCTCTTCATGTTGCATTTCAGTTCCACAACCGTATCATTATCATTTAACTGGCATTATATGCAAGTCTTGGGTGACAAGCACCTTATTTCTTGTGCAATCTCTTCCCATGGAAGCACGGTGTCATGGGGATCCAGTAGCTAGGTCATAGCTCACCTATGTGTGCAGAGACAGAAGAAGGAGGAAGTTTCTGGGGTGCCAGAAATGTGCTGCTGCTGCCTTCCCACATAAGAGGGCACTCTAAGAAATACCTAGCACATAGGGTATCAAGTCTCTTCTTGGTATTATCCTGTTATCCTTCCTCTGAGTGCCACCCCATCAAATACAGGGGGAGGAGGTCCCCCTCAGTCACAGGCATAGGGGAGGGGAGTAGGGGGAAAGTGGGAGGGAGGAAGGAATGGGGAGGATACAAGGGATGGGATAACAATTGAGATATAATATGAATAAATTAATAAAATATTTTTTAAAAAAGAAATAACTAGCACATGGATGCCCAATCTCCTGACTTTTGCACATGGGATGAGCAGCCACAAAGGGGAATGAAAAGCTACTGCAGGGTGCTATTCTGGAGCTTTCCTGAGGCCATACAATCACAAGCTGCTTGCAAATCATTCATGAATGAGCCAAAGTCTTTATCTGACTATGATCTTTAAGTAACTTCACACATATAACTTATGAAGCATAGACCTTAGGATGGATAGTATGATTATGCCATTACTATACAGTGGAAGAATTCAGTAGAGGCAAGAAATGTTTATTGCCTGTCGTGTTGGCTAATATCTTGTGACTTGTCATCACTGCCTCATTAAGCCAAGCTATGGGGCAGGTGATAGGATAGCATCACCAAAGAAATTTTACAAGAAGGTTGATCCATCGGGCACACCATAGAAAGTAACTTCGAGTTTTAATGATGCACATTTAAGGCACTCCTGCCAAGAAGTCACTTAATGAAAATCAGTCTCTCACTGCATTTCGCTGATTTTCAAGTTCTGAGTGAGAAGGAGAAGCCCCCTGGGTCTCTTCTACTCCAGGGACGTACAGTTTAGAAGTCCCCATTTCTATTCTGTTAAGTGTAAGATAGCCTTTCTCTGCCACCAGCAAGGCTGGTGCAAAGAAAATCTAACAAAAGTATGTGGTTTAAACTGAAGGAACAAGAAAAAGTTACAAAGAATATTTGGAAATGTAACACAGAATACATAATACGCTCATAATAGAATAGGACATGCCAAACATTCAGAATAAAGGGGAAACTGTTTTCATATACTAGTTTAGCATAAGATGCAAGTGTGGTCTGTTTGTTCACATGAATATACATTAAGAAAAGACTTCAAATGAAACACAGAATTTAGAACACAGAGAGAGTAGGTGTTCTGTTATTTACAAAGAAAGACATTTCAGCTCCTCAATATTTATCTCAGATACTGCCATGTCATAGAATGGCCATTAGTGTTGCTGGAGGCCACAATTTATATCAAAGTGAACAAGGTGGGTTCTACTGATGAGAACAACCAGTTCCCACCCATACACGTGACCTCTACCACTTCACTGGGTCTCATGACGATAAGGGTCTCATGTGAAATGCAATACTTCGATGTTGCCATTTGAATGTTTTAGTTTTTTTATGAGTGACCCTGGCCTTGCCCTTCACTTTGGGCTGGGGCCCACAAAATACACAACTATCCCTGAATGTCAGTGAAGCTAGGATGTGAGCTGATGTTAGCATGTGGCACCCATTTGGAGAGGCTAACAGGCCAATGGAGAAAATGCTTGAAAACAGAAGCAGAGGATCCACTTCTCCTGGGTGAAGAGAGGGAAATCAACTGAGCCTGATTAGAGTCAGAACTTCTTAAATGGCATCTACTAAAGGTGATTGGCAAGGTAAGCAAAGTCAGTCTAAGGGGCCCGCCGAACAGTTGCATATCCAAGGGTAGACAATAGAAATGAAAAGAGATAACAACCATGATGTCATCTGTTGACTATTTAAAATGCCAAGCAGGAAGTTTGCAAGTTTGAAGCCAGGCTAGGCTTCATAGTGTGACCTTGTTCACAAAACCCACAAAACCGTAGGATTCAGTACTCAAACGATTATTGTTAAAGTCCATGAAATATGCAGGGAAAATGCCTTTCTCTGGACTCAGCCTGAGTGTGATAGCATGAGAAACAGATTCCCTTCTTTCCACAGCTCCTCAAAGACCACATACAAGTATGAGAAAACCTGTCCCCCATGTTTCTTTCCTGCGTTTCTTCTCTTGAAGGTAGATTAGAAGGGACATCTGATTAGTGCAGTGTCTCCATACTTCAAGTTTAATTGGAGTTACTTGGTTAGTAGCAAACTATATAATCCATGAAAGGAGGATGAGACAAGCATCCCCAGAAATCATGTGAGGTATCATTTTGTCAACAGACAGAAGCGAACAAAGAGTAAGTCTAAGAACACATGAGTTGAGTAAGGTATCCCAGAAGAGCTCAGTGATAAGCACATGATGCTGAACACGCTGCACTTTTTTACTTGGCTATTTACATCCATCTAGACAGGAGAGCACACATACCTTACCACATTTGGAAGAAGACACCTTTAAGAGTATAACACACCACTGCTCCGCACCCACCTGCTAGCTGAGCACCTCACTCTCTGGTCTTGCATTTGTTCTTGAGACAGAAGGGCAGGTGGATAACATGTAGCATTTTGTCAGTTATTCATGTCTTTGTTTGTACCCATGCTTGTCATCCAAGTGGTAAATATGATTTCTTCTCTTTGATTTAAAATTAATTGTACTAAAATTGAATTGTAGCTGGCCTAGTGTTTGCCTGCTTTGAATGTACTTATAAAGCCTAGTGTTCATTTACCCAGAGTAACAGACACCATTAACTCCTGAGTTGGTACCTACATGACTGGATCCTGTTATCGTAAACTCAACCAATGGGTCACAATTTGTTTTTCTTCTTTAATCTATCTCACCATGTGAGAATGTTTCTCTTAGTGCATTAAAATCTTCCAGAGAATACTGTGTTGGAAGTAAGGCACCAAGACCAGTTTGAACCTCGAATGTGCTGATAGTGTAATGTAATATTTCACCCTGATACACAGACATCTTTCTGTAGTAATTAATATTTTTATTTCAGAGAATATATATTTATACATTCATTTAAGCATGAAAATTAATCATCATAAACTATTTTACAATGATATTAAAACCTATATCAACATTAATCTAGTCCTTATTCTATAAAAGTTCAAGAAGAAGTTATTGTAAAGATAATGTATGTATAATTTCTATATGATAAAATAGCATACTTTAAGCAAACTATTACCTGGAGCAAAGAAACAGTACCACTAGGAAAACATGTTAATGTCTAAAACTTAATTTTTCATGACATTAATAATATCTAATAATTCATGCAGCAGATAATTCTCAGGATTTACATTGGGTATGAGCTTTATTAAATTATATCATATAGAATTTATATTATTTAATTTTGCTTTACAAAGAACAATGTTTATAGACATTGGGAGTTTGGGCCATGTCTGCTAGATCATATAAACCATCAAGGAAGTGAAATACACCTTAAACCAAAACCAGTAACCCAGCATCCACGACAGCATTGAGGCTGTCACAGAGAATGGAATTCACTGTGTAGAATCTGGGTTATATGGTCTTAGTGTTTAATGACTTTTTCTTAAACGTCTTCTGAGTGGTTGCTATATTAATGTGAGCAGATTTCTGCCATAATCCCCTCTTAAACTGCTTCTTAGCACTTTATTCTTTTCAAGCATTGCTCAGTCATTTCATGTATGCATAGTGCTTCACTTGATATTCCCACAATTCTCTCTGTCTGTCTGTCTGTCTGTCTGTCTGTCTGTCTCTCTCTCTCTCTCTCTCTCTCTCTCTCTCTCTCTCTCTCACACACACACACACACACACACACACACACACACACAGGTTGAAGAGGAAGAAGGGATAGAAACAGAGACATACAGACAAAGTCAGACAGACAGACAGACAGACAGACAGAGAGATAGAGAGCTCATGCATTATCTGTAATACAAAGGTGAAAGGTACAGGAGATACTTGTATTTAAAATAAAGTCAAGAACTTATTTTTTTTTAATGTACAGCATTAGATAACTCTTGGGGAGGGAGTAAATATTGGGGAAAGATTGTGGGCTTTGTCCAACTCTACCAAGTTCCAGACAGATGGTGCTGTGTGACTCACTGGCATTTTCACAATAAGCTCTGAGAAAGGCCTAGAACCATTGAGTCCTCTTCCCATTTTGTCTAATAAGTGGGAAGGAGAGCTTGAATTCATACAACATCACTCCTAAAACAATATCTACGCTCAAGTATTTCACCTCATCTCCTTTTCTCTAGTGTCATTTTCTATGTTCTTTTCTAATTTCTTCTAGTCAATATGCTGAGGATGAAGGAGAGGTATTGTCAGCCACAACAATGGAAGGAAGGAAGCCCTATGTGCATTGACTCTTTAGTCTGCTTACTGGCTTTGTAGACAGCCCTGTAACTCTGCCCTTGCTCAGCTCTGAGAAAACCCACAGTGGATAGAAACTTCCAAGGACAGCAAATGTTAAGTTCAGAGGCATGAGCTAAGGGCAACTGCAGGAAGCAAAGGCTGGCTTTGACCTGTTCAGGAACAGAACATCTGCATCATAAGAACAGATGCTTAGCAAGTAGGCAGGAGTGTGGGGAGAGTTCCCAAGGACACACAGCTGTGCAGAACTGATCTGGATCACAGTGCTCAGCTGCAGGATGCAGAATGTGGCTCTAAAAAGCCTTTGGTGTCAAAGAGCTGGGACTTCAAACAGAAGCCGCAGACACTGAGCAGCACAGCACACGTGTTCTGGTTTCTTAGCAATACAATTGGCAGTCTTCCAGGGGTGGGGCTGCACACAATTCATAGAGTCAAGTCTTACAAAGAGCTGGGCTGTTCTAGGTGGAGCGCTCGCATCTGCCATCTAACATGCAGGAAGATGCAACTGAGGCAGGAGAAGGGAGTTCTGAGCTAGTCTGAGCTACATATGGAGTTCAATATCAACATGGGCTGGATAGGGAATCCCTTCGTAACATTAATTAGTAAGTAAGTTAGTAAGTTAGTTCATGTAAAAGACTGGACTTAGGTGGAAAGATGGCCGCCATTCTCCTATTTTATTTCCAAGTTGTAATATAAATCCCAGCCATTCTAATGAGATTGTGAACCCAGAACCCAGAACCCAGAACAGTGAACAACCAATCCCCACTGTTCTCACAGGCAATGAATGAGCTGCCCCTCTTACAGAGGTTTCATTTATTCCCTCAAACACCAACATGGAGCTTTAGTGACCACTTGCCTGTTTGCTCTGCCTGGGGTTGGAAAACCCGGTTAAGCACCACTTGGGAAGAAGTTCATTTGAGGCAACAGGTAACATCATTTGCTTGTAAAACCAAAGAAACCAGCCAAACTCTAAAGAAACAAAAGAGAGGACAGGAAGTAAAGTGAGAGTCAAAGAAAAGAGAGAGTGCATCCTGAGATGAGCTGTGGAAAGGAAGTTCGAATTGAAGAAAGCAAAGCTCGCTGTAAGTAACCATTTCATTAAAGTTGCTCCAATTGCAGCGCTCCTCACAGGAGTACATTGTGGGCTCAGATTAAGGATAATGGGCTCCCGAGTGAATTCTCCTCATTACTTCTCTTGAAAGAGCAGTAAATCTGCTGAAAGAGTAATTTACGTTTACTGTTCACAGTCCATTCGCTTTGCTTATAAGCTCCCCTGTTTAGGATTTTAAAAATATGATGCAGGTATTATCCAAAAGGAAAGAGAGATCAGCCCCAAATGAGCCAATTTCAACTCCTCAAATAGGCATGGCACCCAGGCTTGTGCAACAGGCTGCAGACATTTGCACCAATAGATAATGATGGAGTTCTAATCACAGCAGCGCATACAGACAGCATAGGAGAGATGATTTCGGCCTTGGCCCTGAATGATTTGCATGCTTATATGACTCTAAATATGCCATCTTTCCATCAATGTTCACTTTCAACTCAGTTCTAAAGAAAGTAAAAGGGTTGAAAACTTTTCTTCAGATTCAAAGGAAAATGAATTATTTGGGAGGAAAATGTCTGTAAAAATGAAATATGATTTATTTAATGATAGGCAAATGCTGCTACAAATTATCTTTTCAAAACTGTGACCCTGACTTTGTTTTGAAACTCCTTCCAAATTTACTTGATAGTGGTGTGCTTACAACCCAGAGCAAAGCTGAGTGGTCACCATGCCTGTCATTCCAGCAGTGAGGTGGGCTGGGGAAGGAGGAGTGTGAGTTTGAGGCTAGCCTAGATGCCTTACTGAGAAGCTTGTCTCAAAGGTAAGGTAGGTAGGTAGGTAGGTAGGTAGGTAGGTGGGTAGGTAGATACATACATACATACATACATACACATATAATACATAATACATACATAGATGATAGATTCATAGATAGATAATAGATAAATAGATAGATGATAGATAGATAGATAGATAGATAGATAGATAGATAGATAGATAGATAGTAGCAAATAACAGAAGCCACAGACCAAAGCAAGGACAATTACAACCTTCCTTAGAACCGTATTTACTTCTAGAAAAACAGAGAGTCAAATCTGCTGCGTCTGTGGCTCCTCCTCTGCTTTCTCATTAGGCAGGTGCCCCATCCTGACACAGTAATGTATCCTTGACTCTGGGCTACCGAGCCAAGTGTCTGGGTGAATGAGCCCCTCAGATGCCTGTAGCCCAGAGGCCAGGGTGGTCCACACCAACAGTGTTGCTGGGAGCCAATGTGTATTCACTCTTGGTTGGAATCTGAATGACTGCTTTTAATGTTTAATGTTCTTTGTTTCTCCACTAAAATGAAAGGTCAGAGTGTTTAAAGTTTCCACTTTGTGTTTGTGAGAACTGAACACTTGGTCTAGGTGAGATGAGGAGGCAGATCACACTTCTTCGTGCGAAACAAAGAGCAGCTGCAGAGAAAGTGAGTCTCCTCAGTGTTTGTGAGTGAGGATGTATCCTAAGGAAGTCATCAATATGACACTTGATGGATAGATATTTTATTCTGGAAGCAATTGTTGTGACATTTTAATCCACTCTCAATGCATTCTTGCCATGAAGTAGTTTCTTGTATATGACACCACCAGACTGTGTCTCAACAAATTATTTCATGAGAAAAAAGTTTCAATGCTTTTAGATGCTCCAATTATAACGTCAGTAGGAATGAATAATAACTAGCAAAGAAACACAGAGGGAAAAAAGGTCTAAAACACAAGGGATCACAGAGTAATTCATTGAAAGAAATGAATTTCATATGAATGAGTGCTTCAAAAGCTCAAAACACCATACCCTTTCCACAAACACTGAGGCAAAAAAACCAAAAACAAAAACAAAAACAAAACAGATATTCCTAGGCATTAGTTTTCTTTTTGTTATGTGACAAACCCATTCATTCATTTCAAAACAAAAGCAAACAACTAAATTCTTAAATACTTATTAGCATGTTTTGTAAGGACAAACACCTTGTAACTTGCCTCCATTTGACACAAAATTAAAAGCTCTTGGATCCAGGGCTCCTTCTCTAGGGGAGTTTGGTTTGTTAAGTATTCTTTTCCATGCTTGGTTTATGCATGGATTCTTGGACGATGTTATTTCAAGCTGTGTGTGCATTCAACATGCAAACACAAAGGGATGTTAAAGTCTTTCTATGACCCTGTGAGGAAAACATTAAAGCACCAGGTGTGGTGGCACATGCCTATAACCTCACCATTCAGTAAGCTGAAGCAGAAAGATCAGGATCACCACAAGTTCAAAGCCAGCCTGGGCTGCATAGTGAATTTCAGGCTAGCCCATACAAGCTAATACCATGTCTCAAAGAACAAGTTACAACTGTGGACAGGGAAACACGAGTTATAACCAATACCTTATCTTTACATGACCACAGTAAAGCCATCAATTTTGACAGAGTAATTAAAGGACAGTGCTAGGGAAGGAAGGATTTGTATCAGTCAGTCATCTACAGGGTCCTCACTGATCCCAAAAGCAATACATCAAAAGATTCTCTCCCTGACACTTATTGATAACCTAATTGCATTAATTTAATGAGGCTCTAATCATCTAGCTCCAAATGAAAAGTCAAGTGTTTCGTGTACCCTTCTTTTTTATGGTTGTATTACCGCAGGTCCTGTCTGACCCTGCACACTGATGACGCTGGTTATGGGAGGAATATATCTTTGTTACATAAAGACACATGGCTTGGGGACCAGCCATTGCTCTCCTAAGTGCTGTCACATTCTGTGGCCTACAGTGTACTTACAAAAGAAAATATTCTTTCAACAGCTACCATCTCATAATTAATTTCCCATAGTTGCTATTTCCTTCAACAGCTTTTCTGTCTCAAAAAAAAAAAAAAAAAATAGGCCTATCTCTCAATAGTAAAGCAGTAAATTTTACTGATTTTCCTATACTTTTAAAGCTGTGAGTTACTGGTATATATTTAAATATCTCTTAACTGTTGCTGCTAAGTCTTTTTATGCAATATTCAATGTTGAAAGTCTTTTTGAGTGATTGTGAAAAATATAACTTTGTATATTCCTTAAGATAGGGCATGTTTGATTTCTGCATTGTTGTCATATGAACTGTAAGGCCAAAAATGAGCCCTTTGAATATGCAAAGTTCCCCCTTAAACCACCTTGAACTAGGCAGATTTGCAACATTTTAAACTGGCACTTCATCCCTCTTTCAGCAAGCATCCTCTGCAGATTTAATGATCAGGAACATCCTTCTGATGCATGCTGGGAGATATGGCTGCAGGGTACAGACCACAGCAGACAGTGTGTCAGATGAGGCAGAACTTCTTGTTAGGGGTGAGTATGCTAATAGCGCAGACTTCAGACACGATCACCATAAATTATCCTACGAAAGGACTGGAATGCATGGACTTGGGGCACTTCAGCACTGTGCTGTTCACTTTCAATTTCTCAATCTCTGTCATTTTTGTTTAACTTTTTTTTTTTTTGCCTTTGAGATGACAATATAGGAAACGTCTCCTTAGAAACAGACAAAAGCTATCTCAAAACACTTGCAGTAATGAGTGGCCGCTAAGTGGGAAACCAACTTAATCACAAACTCAAAAGCATAGCTTCTGAGACACTTGGGTAGCAGAGACAAGGTCGCTCTGTGTGTGTGTGTGTGTGTGTGTGTGTGTGTGTGTGTGTGTGTGTGTGTTTTAAAGCTTATATATACATATATAGATATATATATTTGTAACTATGCACACCCACACACATCTTTTCCCCAAAAAATGTTATTTTTAATTAGGAAAAATAATTTGCTTTCCCCTTCTAGCTACTCTTAGAGATTTTAAAACTAAAACCCTCAGGCAATATATTTTCCCCACCAACTTCAAAATCCAGCCTCCAAAACTAAGAAAACTGTATAAGAAGTTATACAATTGTTAAATGGCAGAGATCCGCCTTACCCCACCTGAAAATGTCAACATATAGCTTGACTGTGCAAAAATGACAAGTGTTTTAAAATTAGGAGCCAATCCACCCCCCCCAAAAAATTCTACAACCTTATGAAGCTTTGTCTTATTTCAATTAATCACATGTCTCCTGCATGCATTGCCTTTACAGTACTATTTCTCATGATAGGAAAGTTCTAGCATGTATTTTCCTGCTCTTCTTTTTGTTTTCCTTCTTTTCCCCACTTTATTTCTTCCAAACTTTCATTCTTTCTTTTCTCATTGCTTGTTATTAAATGCAGTATACCCATAGACAGTTTCCAAAATTCTTGACTTGTGCAAAGCCACAAGTCATGTTACTATATAACCCAAGAAACAGTAACCGCCAGTACCCTTCCATTATCCCCAATCTTACAGATACATGCTGCATGCTTCCAATTCTTGTGCATTATACAAAGATAAAACCTTTTATAGTCCATAGTAACAGATTATATTTTAAAATAACCAATCTTTACTATTTGAAATATTTTTAATTATCATTTTAATAACCCATGTTTATAAGAATACACAGTAAATATAAAGGCAGTTGGTGTGTGACATACTCTTAGTTGCCTGTGTGGCCAGATGTTGATGATGATGGTGTAGTGCACCCACCAATGTTCTCAGTAAGATGTTCTCGAACAACTGTATATGTGAGGAGAAGTTTAGTCAGGTCATGTGTGTTTGTTTCCACTTACAAAGCTGTCTGCTCTTCTCTCCAAATTTTGTATCAGGAATGTATGTTATGCCACTTAATTGTAAAACAAAACATTTTAAAGTGTTCCTCCTTCAATACCTGAAATTTTCTTTGTGCCTTCTGAAGATATAAGGCTCGTGGACATACAGACTGTAGCTCACAGTCCAATTGGTAGAAAATTGTTTCCTTCTCTTTCTGTTGTGTGCCTTGGTTACATGTATTTACTGTGTGCACTTGGCTAGTAATTTAGAATGATCCTCCTAAAATTAGAGCTTTCCAAATAAATACCACAATCTAGACGCTGATAACAAGAAACCAGGTTGTTTTTTTGTTTTGGTTTGGTTTGGTTTTTTGTTGTTGTTTTTTTTTTTTTTTTTTTTTTTTTTTTTTTTTTCAGGACTAAGGGGCAAATTTAAGTGGCAAAGTACATATCCTGCTTTGTAAGTAAAATTAAACTCAACAGGGTTCAGAACATAATTCAGGGCCAACATTTTCATGTTCTGCTCCTTTAGCCTTTGGCTTTATGCCTAGAAGATGATTAAATGCATTAATTTTGGAATTGCACCCAATAGCAATTTCAAACAGGTTGCTACTGTCTGAATATTTATGTATCAGTGAGCTCAAGCTTCCTTGAAGTGAATTCACTCCAGTCACCAACTTCTGATTATGGACTTTGCATTAGATTTGTAAAATTAGGAAAAATAGTTTGCTTTCCCCCTCTAGCTACTCTTAGAGAGATTTTAAAACTAAACTGAGGGTTATGGTTCATGTATCATGATCATTTTTATGATGAAAATTAGCAAGTCCTGGTCATCTGGGAAGTTTGCCTGCTGCTGGAATGTTATGGTCTCAGTGTTGACTCAGGAGAGTATCTTTCTTCTCCATGTCTCCTTGTCCCAATGCCTCCCTTCACTATAAAGCAGGAACAGTCCTCTGTTCCAGGCAGTAAGACCAAATCTGAGCACTCCAGTGTGAGCTTCTCTAAAGACTGTTACAACTCAAATGACACAGTTATAATTGTATGGGAGTAGTGGAGGCCACCTTCCTTGCAGAGCACCATCAGTTAGGCAGCTCACTTTTACTTGTGGAGCACACTGGCAGCACACACACACGCAGCAAGTAATTTGTTCCTAAACCCGTGTTCCAATGTTGATTTAGACAAACAGTCTCTATTCTCTTGTAGCCTTAGTTGCCATTAAAGACAGGCTATAGCATTCCTACCGAGTCCTGTGTTGCAGCTCTACCCCCTATACTCCTCACTTAGGATCGAAACCCTTCAGACTCTGGTTCCCTGCCTCTTTCTCACTTTGTGTCTTCAGGGCTATCTTTTCCCCCCAAAAAAGGTTATTTTTAATTTTGCTTATGATCTGGTTTGTGACTGTTAATGCTATTTCCCATTTCCTTTCCACCATTATCATTATCCAAAATTTTAATATTCTATAAATAATTATATGCAGCATAAAATCAATCATCTGTTCTTACAAATTTAGATTTCATTGAACCAGCATTATGATGGCACCATGCGTGTAGTCTGCACAACAACAAGATTAGCAATTGTGACTGTCCTAAATAATTACTGCACTAGAATATACATATAAACAGAAACTAAAGCTGTGCCCAGATATCTGGACACCATTTTCTCTACTTGTTTTGAGAAGTATGTTATAAAAGCAATAGAGAAAGCAAGGCCATTCCAAGCTATAGACAAACATGAAAGATCGGCAGAAAGATGACTTTCTAGGAAAAGGGTAATAGATCTTTGGGACAGAACCTCATGGAAGGGGGCATCCTACTTTAAAGGCATGGGAACTTACAAGGAGTATGAGAAACAGTCAATTTCAGCAGAGACAATGCCAGAAAAAGAAGCATTCTTTTGTATTTGAATTTTTAAAAAATATGTATATATGTGTGTGTGTATATATATATATATATATATATATATATATATATATATATATATATATATATATATATATATATTTCTCATAGCGAATAGCACAGCAGGAAAGTTTCATGGTTTAAATAAGACAAGCTTAGCTCAATTAGCATTACTTGGAGCCTGAGTCCGAGTTCCTTTTATTCTACTCAGTGGTAGAGAAAGCAACTAGGAAAATCACTTTTCATTCAACATCTGTATTTCTTTTCAACATTTTCCTAATAAAAATTGTTAAGTCAAGAAGGGCCAAGTGGAGCAGGAGAGGGGGTGTCTTGAACCTCAGCCCTAAGGTGGAGCAGGAGACTAAGCAGCTCAAGGGAAGTCCAAGTCCAGCCTCGCTGCATAAGATGGATTCAGTCCAAGCACCAGCCACTTGCTGAGTCCTTCTAAGACACGGCCTTCCCTGAAATCTGAACAGCATCTTACACATGCAGTTAATATGCATTTAGCTGCATGTGAGAGCAATGGACCCCTGCAGACATAACTTGTTTGGACACATCTAACTGCTTTCATGTATGTGCCTCAATCCCCACAGCATAACGTCTTCCCAGAAGAATTAAACTCACATTCAATTCAATTTCCATGACCTTTCTTATCAACTCCATTGCATCTACTCTTTCCAATTTGTAAGCTTTAATGGTTTAATATTTCCCCAACTGCCTAGCAGTTTTCCTCAACACACTAATGTCCCAAAATAGTACTTGGTCTGTGAGATAAGTCACCAGGCATTTGTTTATAACTTGCTACACATTTCTTCCTTAGTACATTGTTCTGGCCCGTGAAGCCAGGTATGGTCAGCACTCGGAATGAAAATATGACCCTGGGGCCTCAGTCTTCTAAAAGCTCAACACTTACATTCTATGTGTGTAAAGGGGGCTTTTCTGGGGTGCTTCCTACAAATGGCCTTGGTAACTTTTGGTCTTCTAAGAGAAATAGGAGGGATTAGGAAGGGCAGTATAAACATAGCAATGGTCCAAATGCGCAATTTGAGGAACTCAGTATAAGAGAAAAATAAAGGAGGCCTCAGTATGATTATTTAGAACTCCAGAGTAGTGACTTACAACATCACCCTAGGCACAAACACCTTCAGGCTCCAGGCTCTGGACAGTGTACAGGTTACACACATGTGAAGCCAGCCTTCTGTAACTGATATCCCGCTATCAAACCTCTATCAAGATCATAAAATTAGACACACAGAGACTCCAAACCAGCTTTTTTTTTTTTTTACTAAGATAATGTTACTTTACTCCATGAACCATATATTTTGGAAGAGTTTGTATATTGAATTGAAGTGATCATTATTGATATTTCTATCTTATATATTTAAATTTCTTTTGCTCTCTGGTGTGTGTATGTGTGTGTGTGTAAACACTCATTTCGAGATAAGAGGGCAACTTGTAGATGCCATTTCTTTCCTTTCATCATGTAGGAATTAAACTCATATCACTGGGCTTGTTGGCAAACACTGTTACCTGCAGAGCCATTTCAGTGGCTTAATATTTTAATTAAAAATATCTTTTCATTATAAGATAGATGATGCTACCAAACTTGACGATTTAGTTCTAGCCAATTTCAAAGAGACAATTTTTTAAAATTAGTTTTCTGTATTTTTAAGAAATTTAAAAGTAACCTAAAGATACCAGTTTCTTCCTGAATGGAAAAATAATCTTGAAAGTCTTTGGTTAAACACTGTCTATGTTTACTCCAAGCTCTGATTTTTATTGCATCTCAATTGCAAGTGAATATATTTGGGAATTTTCTATATTCTTCTCTTAGAAAGATGCCTATTCCGACACTTCCCAAGTTCAAGGGAAACCTAACATACTGTCAATTGATTTAGAATTAAATCAGAGGTAGTACGCTCTACACTCTTCACAGCATCACCCTTGATATCTACATTGATTTCCAATTGATATCAATATCTGTTTCAGACTCGCTTTCTCTAGGTGGGAGTTTCTTTCCTCTTCCACTTTTTATAGTTATTTGCTAATCAGCAGATCCTTTAAATTACAAAAGTAACAAAACTTTTGTAAATTAAGAATTTAACTTCTCTGCAGCACTTTTGATTTGGCTTATGGAAGTCATAGCTGACGATGACAGCGGAGCTGAAATGTCTGTGGTAGCCTTACATGTGTGAACATACACACCAGGAAATTAAGACTGAACAACTGAAGTGCAGTATGAGCATAAAAAGGCGTCCAACTTATGAAGTCTGAATCTCTTGCCTTTTGTTCCTTGAACAAATACGAAGTGCCTGTTGGAATCCAAGCTTTCTCTGGGATCTTGAGATTTCCATTAGCTCACAGACCTCCTCAGGCAGCCTGATAGAAATGTGTTTTGTCCTGAACCAAAAACCCTGACTTCTCTATTTCACTTTTAAGTCCATTATAATCATGTGTTTCACATCATTGATATACTCGAACAAAACCATATAAGAACCCTGTTCCATTCTGCTTTTTTGTACCCATCTTTCATACATATGCATCTTAATATGAACATATCAATAACACACATACACACACACACACACACACACACACACACACACACACACACACATATATATATATATATATATATATATATATATAGAGAGAGAGAGAGAGAGAGAGAGAGAGAGAGAGAGAGAGAGATAAACATCTGAAGACAAATACTTAGTATAAGAAGTTACATTTTAAGGACTTATATGACCCCATATTGATAGTGTCCCTACAGTGTACCAAAGCAATGATGGGGTGGTACCGAGTGTAGGGCCTTTTTTATCCCATGACAAGGAATTCATCCTTTTGTGGTAAAATTCACTGATGTATAGAGAAGGAGCAGTGTTTGAGAGGACTAGATATGCACTAAGGAAGAACATCCGAGAGTATCTTAGATAAGTGAGGCCAAGACCAAGAGCTATAGTAGACTAATACCACAGTCCCAGTGAGAAGAACAAGCAATGATAGTAGAGCTGGGAAGATGGGAAGGGACATGCAGACACAGACAATCCAGAGAACTGAATCTGCATGGCATAATCCTATGGTTATAAAAAATGGAAGAGATGAAGTGAATGAGGATGACAGCTGCAGCGGGAAAAGTGGCCAATGTCTAGATACTACTTGGACTTAGTGATAGCACCATGGTGGTTTATCGTGATCCACCTTCATTTTCAAATTTGGCTAACTATATATCATAAATTATGTTCCTCTAACTAAGAAAACTCATTATTCAATCATGATCATGTCTGATCACATCCATTTAAATATGATAGATACTTGAGAAGCTCATTGTAAGTAAGGAAGCATTATTTAAGATAAGGATCCCTACACAAATATGCAGTAAGCAAAGTCTTTTGGTCATGAAGGTTAAGAGAGCAACATTAGAGTGGATATGCTAGGCTGACCACTAATAGCATAATACAGACAACGGAAAGAAAATCCTGGGAAATCTAGAAGAGGGAATTTTCCTTGGAAAAAATGTGAAGAATCTGTGAAAATTATTGGCAAGAAATTCTAAATAAGTTAGGTCATGCAGATAAAGATAGAAGGAAGAGACTTTGAGGAGGGAGAAACTGAGTGAGACTCGAGGATCACTGAACTGCAGAGATAGTTGGGTGAAGTCTGTATGAGCATGGGAATCTAGGCTTGGGACCCAAGACTCACATTAAAAAACCAGGTGAGACAAAGCACATTTCTTATCCTCGTATTCTGGAGCAGAGTCAGGCTGAGCTCTTGGTCAGCCAGCATGGTTGAATCAGTGAGCTCCAGGTCATGAATAGATTTGATCTCAAGTAAATAAGGTGAGGAACACCTGAGAAATGACAGCAAAGGTTCATCTCTAGCCTTACATGTATGCACACACATGTGCAAACACAAACTCCCCAAACACACAAAATTGCACCTGCTAACTCTCACCCCCATGAACAAGTGAAATAAGACATAATCTATACCCTTGGATTTAGTCATTTGGAAGACATTGATGGCCTTGGCAAAGTCAAGTTTTGTAGACTGCAGATTGTGATATCCAAATTACAGCAAGCAGAGAGATGTACAAGGCAGGGAGTGAAATGAAGTCTCTTAGAAAAAATAGGTTTTAGTCACACAGTCTTAGTCACAGACCTACAAGGTCTTACTAAAAGATATTGGCCAACTTGCTTAATTGAAACCCCAGGTACCCCCCATTAGCTAATTTAATGGTAGCTCATCAAATGTTTCAAAGTTAGGGACTGAAGAGATGGTTCACTGGGTAAAGAGCTTGTTGCACAAGCAAGAAGGACCTGATCTCGATGCCCAGAATCCACAGTAAAATCAGGTATGCTGGTGTACAATTATACATGCAGAACTGAATAAGCTAGAGGAAAGCGGGTCACCAGAGCTCGCTAGCCAACCATCCTAGGCAAACTGAAGAGCTCCAGGTTCAATGAGAGACCCTGTTCCAAAATCTATGAAAGAGAGAGCAACTAAAGTAGACACCTAACAGCAACCTCTGGTCTGCACACACGTACACACACATATGTACAAACACACACATGTATAAGTACATACAAAGAAAAATAGAGTGCTAGGCATTAGGCTGAGAACTAGATAACAAGTAAAAGTGTTCCTTATCTTTTTGCAATGTGTCAGGTTATATGACACAGTTATATATATGACCCTGGGCTCAACTTATAACAATAATGAAAACAGTCAGCTCACAGTTAGCACCTTCTTCCTGTATGTCAGTCATTGCTCTAGTGGGTCCTGGTGAATTATGTGACTTTCTCCATTCACTTTATCCTACAAAAATAATGAAAGACATTTCAGTTTTAGGTTCAAAATGCAGATAAGAAAGCTAAGACACAGAAAGATATAGAAACATGTTGGCAGCCACCCTAACTGGACCAGAACAGTAAAGGGAATACCCAGGGGTGGCTTCAAAGCCTTCTCTTTTCCTTACTATTGTGCCCTCTGCAACCAACAGACATGTTGTTTCCAAACCTTTTACAACTACACCTACTAGGCCCATACAGTCCCTACAGACTGTAGTTTCATAAATGTTAATATATAGAAAAGTAGGAAAATAGAATTAATGCAAAGGTGGAAGAAAAAGGTGTATGGCAAGAGGGGTGGAAGAGAGACTAGAGGGACAGACAGGCTTTGTCTGAGAAACAGACAACATTCATCAGGATGATATGCTAGTGAAACCTTGAAAGATATGTGTAGTCACTTGCTAAGTCAAGAAAGATGATAGAAACGACCCAATATCCACTTGCAAATACAGCGCTTTTCCATTCCCATCTATCTTCCAGAATAAGATTGTACATTCTTGAATCCTTTAAAGAGCATGCTCTTTAAGCACCTGCTCAGAAGACATGATTGGTCCTCACTTTCTGTTTTAGACTTGACCATACTAATAAATCTGGTCTTCTGGCCATATGTCTGGCCAACCAATTTTTAAAAATCATATCATAATGGCTGCTTTCTTGGGATCTCTTGTAAGGCTTCTTAGCAGATGTGGTGTCATAAAGGAATCCTTTCAAGATGAGCTGTTTCCATAAATGTTAAGCTCCAATAAATAGGAGATCTCCCTCAGCTCTCTCTTTAAACATGCAATCACCACTCTACTAAGACAGAATGAAATTCCCAGTGTTTCAGAAAGTATGTATCTTCTAACCATTTTCTATCTCTTTCCTGCCTTGTTGTCATCCCTGGTACCAAAAGAACAAAAGCAAAGGGTGACCTTAATGAACACAGCCTTAAGCAAAATATTCAGAGGACCTTCTGTCTTTCTAATCATCTGTGTGAACTGTTTGCAAAAGCCATCCTCTATCTTTTCATTTCATATACCTGAATAGACATAGCTTAACCCAGCTGGCATTCCCACCTCACATCTAGCCCTTCTGCTTTTCTCACTAAGATTCCTGTGACTATCACTGAGATTGTTTGAGCAAGTCCTTTGTGTACTGAGTGGAATGTTTGAAGCCCAGAGTGTTCATGCTTGTAAGTGTATATGTACTCTACTGCCTAATTTTGATAAGCTAATGTGATCAGCAAGTACCCAGGCTGGAAGGAGACCCTCTGGATGCCACATCTCCAAAGAAGGTGGAGGAACTTAGGTAAGTTCACCACAGTCTCTATTCCAAATTCTTGCTACAGCTCATGTGTTCCTTTGCTGGAGTCATAATTAACTTGCTTTTGGGTAGCATTGTCTTGTGTCTGGCTGAATCTTCACCAAACAACAAAAAAGCCCCATATACTTAACAAAGCAAGGGAGTGAGGTAATGAGGAGAAACTTAGCTGATGATTGGATTCTGCTCTCCCAAACACCTGGCAGAGGCAATGCCTCTCTCTCTCTCTCTCTCTCTCTCTCTCTCTCTCTCTCTCTCTCTCTCTCTCTCTCTCTCTCACTAAGTAATCTTTAATTTGGAATTACAAAGACAATTAGCTCTCTAATGACTTAGAGCAAGGGAGATAATATGTCAATGAAGGAAAATCAAAACACCAGATGATATCCGTAAATGCCCTCCCCCAATATTATACTCATCCTTGGTAAAGGTATTTTCAAAAGATTTTATTTATTCTCTTTATTTTTAAATACTAAACCATATAGATATTATTGCTTAGAGTGCTCTGGGGGACTCTAACTTGTTCCAGTAACTGCAGATTGACAGTTCTGAGTTTAATCTCTATGCTGTCAATGGCTGGGGTGAGTTTCATCTTTATAATGAAGAATTGGCTCTGCTGCCTAAAAACTAAAAGCGATGGAGAAAATTATCACCCAGCTTTAACAAGTAAACCCATTCATTGTAATAAAAAAACAATACCCTGTCCTTGATTCAAGAGGAAAACACTCCTAAGATGAGTTATGGAAGACTGGGTCTCAGGTTAATGGTTGGCAGAAAAGCACTGTGGAGAAAAAGTCCACTGTGTTTGAACACTTGACAAAGGAGTCATGGCTGCTTCAGTCTGACTCTTAGCTCAGAGGGGGCCCAGGGGGTGATGGATAGTACTTACCACTCAACCCTGGTGACCTGGGTACTGGTCTCTAAACCCACATCATGAGCATCATGAGGAAGAGAACATACTGCCCTAAGTCACCCTCCAACCCCCAACCACCCCAAAATACACACATTAAAAAATCATTTTTAAAGGAATGGGAGGATAATACATGTTACTGTAAAGAAGAATAAGATGAGATTTCAGATGGTAGTACATTTCACAGTGGTCACTGCTCAGCCTTACAGGAAGTGGAAATGCTTAAAGTCATCTTCAAGGTTAAGGAGAGCCACTGATCTTCATGGTGTCTATGATCAGAACAGTAGTCTGTATTCACTCACCGGGTGACATGAGCTCAGCACACACTGGCTGAGATACCCAGCAATACCACCAGCTTTCCTCTGCCAGCACAGTCACGATGTGACCATGCACTCTGATGGTGGACAGGGTTTTGGCGGTCTCCTGTCCTCATGAAAGCAATTCAGGATCACTTACACAATCCCACCAAGGCCTGGCTGGAGAGATGGCTTCATGGTACAGTGTGGCAGCTGCTCTTCCACTTCATGAAGCTAATACCAGCCTATAACTCCAATGCCAGGGGATCTGGCACCCCTAGCTTATCTCCACAAGCACAATCACACACATGGCAGACAGATATATATACAGAAATACAGTACTTAAAAAACACAGATAGAACGTAGTAAGGAAAGTCTACATGTACAAATTATATTTCAGGTAGAATTAAAAGAAAGGACCAGGCAGCCTTGATCTTGGTGTAAACCATCACTTTTCATCCAGAAGTCACCAGAGTGTAAGTGAGTATCAACATACAGTGTGAGATTCACTAAACCATACTACTCAATGTTTGTTAGATGTAAGTATTGATTCCGTATATGACTGTGCCTCCAGCTTACTGAGCAGTCATGATGACACACACCATAAACTCCACATTATGGAGGCTTAAGTAGGAGCATTTTGAGAGCAAACCCAGTCTGGCTACTTACTGAGATCCTGTCCTGAAAAGCAAAAGAAACAAAAGACAAGACACCCTTTCAAAATACAGCTAAGAAGACTAAAAGGTTTTAAAGTCAAGGTGAAATAAAGTAACCACTTAAAATAGATAGGTTTTAAAAATTGAAACCAAATAGGATGAACAATTTTGATTCCCCTAAATTTATGTCTTACATTTTAAAACAGTCTAGGTCAAAAGTACAAAATATCAATGGGAGGAAGGTTTTCACAAATCACTCAAGTTAATCATCTCTACCCAAGTGTCAGCGTGATCTCCTGCCAGCATTCTGATTTGGTTATGTATTCATTAATCACAGAAAAATATGGTGGCGAACAAGTCTGGTTTAATTACATGTTTTGTTCAGGAGGTTATTGCTTCCTATAATTATTTCTTTTATGCCAACTCAAGAAATAAGGCTGTTATTACTAAACTTCATTTAAAATATCTAATCACTCTTACGAAGACATTTATCACCTGATCTGTACAAATCAGTAAATCAAAGCTTGGGTATTTGTCTCAAAAATCTCGGTTCACAGAATGTTAAGTCAAGCTAATAGGCAGCATCCATCATACCTCCGCTGAACATGGTAGTCTTCATTACAGCTCTATGCTGTCCATCCATTATAGGGACCATCTGCTACAAAATAAGCAACTGCAATACTTCTCTATCTAAGTGCTTCTGCAAGGAGCCTCCCATCCCAGCCCCGCAGATGAGTTAGACAGTAGTATCACAGTCTTAGCATGTTGGCCATCATGTATGACAGCAGTCATCCTTCAGTCTGTGCTGAGTCCTGGAAGGAAACTGCATAGTCTCTCATCCTACAGTTGCCTAACAAAATACTCACAGGCTACACCACCAAGGAACCACAAAGATGCTGCATTCTCTGGCATAGCTCAGTTATTGCCTGAGGAGGAAAGCATGAGGACAGAGTCCTTACAGGGATGATGGGTTTACTCAGTTAAAGATATGAAGTTGATGACTCTAGATACATTTTTATCAGCTTTTGTTCAACTCTCTGAAACACATCCACAGGTTTGGCCATACATCTCATAAAACATGATGATTTCTAGAAAAATCATGAGAAGCATTGCAGCAACTGTTTGCAAAGTATACCAAACACACATGAACCATTATTTGCAGGTTGTTTTGTTTGTTTGTTTGTTTTTGTTTTGTTTTGTATTGTTTTTCGCTTTGGGGACAATACTTCTAGTCTCAGACTAGCCTCTAGTTCACTGTGTGATGGGGGATGAACTTCAGCTTTTGGTCATGCAGCCCCCACTTCCAAAGTGCTAGGATTATAGGTATGAGCCTCCATGCTTGCCTTCCCAAACAAAACATACTAGAGAAATCTCCCTACAGTTTAATCTGCAATATTGTCAAAGTTTCAATCATATTAAAGATGCAGCGTTAAACACGTGTTGCCTGACTGTGTAATTTAAAATAATAATTCCAAATTCTCCTCATGGTATGTTTGTGCAAAATAAATCACAGAGGTATGCATAAATTATTCATAAATGAACAGTGAGATCGGACAAAGTTAAGAGACCATATAGCTATATATTATTTTTTATCTGACTCTGTATTGCAGAATCGTAATGAGCAGAGACAGCTCAGCAGCACTAGATTTATAGAAAGCTGTGTGGGAACATAGCTCCTTGCATATTTTAGCACCTCATATGGTATTTTCCTACAGGATTTTTTAACTCATCTGTTCTCAAAATTTATGTGATGCTGGCTTAATGAATGAATTTTCAGAGCGCATCTGGGTTGCTTGAAATTTTAAATAAGCAAGTTCAATATTTTTAATTATTCTTGACAGTGTGTACAATAGACCCTGAAATATCTATTTTCCATTTCAGAAAGATCACCTTCACCTTCGATGGATGGACTGCTACTTTTATGTTAGCATATGTAAAGCTGTGTGTGACTCCATTTTATGTAAAACCAAATTAAATATTTATGGGTACTCCATGGCCTGAAATGATTGATTAATTTCACTTTCACCTGAAGTTTGTGATAATTGACTGGAAGTGTTTGTATTTTTTTAGAAAAGAAGCAAAAACAACTACAAACTCGAATATTTTAAAGAGTGCTATAGAACATCTTTAAAGGAGATGAAATGCCCATGGTTCACATTTCAGATTGTGTCTATGTCAATCACATGGCTTTACCCACCCTGACTCAGAGTCACATATTCAAAGCCAAACTTAAGATAAATGTTATTGAATTCTAGTTGGACAACACTAGTCTGGGGAAGAGTGATGTCATCTTTGTTTTCCCTTACAAGTGCAAAACTTAGCATACCTTGGCATGATTGCAGTAGAGCAATTAAGACAGTTCCCTTGGGACAGTCACAGCCATGGACAGCATAGTAGCATATGATACCTGCTGAACCATTTGTCAATCATCAAAATTAATATTTATTACCAAAGAATATTTCAATATACATTGGTTTTTTTTAGTAAAATATATAGATCCCCACCATAAAATAGTTCTTTATGTCCCCAGAGGATTTCCATCAATGTGTTAGCCCTAATCTTTTCAGTTTCTTTCCTTTGACTTTTCTCGCATGTGATCCAGAACCTTTCAAGTCATGCTCAGAAGAACATATAAAATCCCTCCTATGCCCTTCATGTCCCTTTGTTCCTGGTTCCTGAAGATCTTCCCAATGCTATCACCTCTCCTCCCCCTTGCCTTTTGTACCCCTCCAGCCACAGGAGCCTTCTGCTCCTGCAGCATGCTGTACTCATTAAAACCTCAAAAATCTACCCATAGGTAGTACCAACCGAAACCCTCGCTTACAGAGTTTACCCAACTGGCTGATCCATCATTCATTCATTGTCAAGCTTACAACGCAACGCCGTCTGATTCCCCCTAATATAATTTTCATATGATTGTACTTTCCTCATCTCTTTTATTGCTGTTGGAATCTATCTCACTCATTCGTTTATTGGCTTCCTTTCCCTGCCCAGAAAGAAAACAAGAAAGAACAGGAAACAATTATACTCTCTTAGCTCCAGAGTCTAGAACACAGTGGACATTTTCCTGACACTGCTGACAAATTACTCACTGTCCAAATGAATGACTATGGAGTTCTCTTCCCTAAAGATTAAAACTGTGAGGTCCAGATAGATGAGAATGGATAGAATATGACATAGAAGTTGCGCAAATAATTATCATGGACTTTTAATAATGTGTCACCATGTCCAAAAACCTGTCACTAAAGTGGGACAAAGAAAGATAAAAATCTCAGGTGAGGTTGCAAAAGTCCTTCAATAATTCCACTTGAAGTCTGGCACTCCCATGTCTGTGACGCTCTTGAGCTTTTTCTTTCTTTTCTTTTCTTTTCTTTTCTTTTCTTTTCTTTTATTCTCCCTCTCAGTTCTCAGGCCTCCTCATTCTTTATAACATATTCTCTCTCCAAAAAACAAAATAAAACAAACAAACCCCCCCCAAAAAAAACCCTGATGAGTCAATGTTTAAAACCAATGCAAACACCAAGAATATTTTTTAGGCTAGTTACGTGGGTTACGTGGGAAAGAAATTTAGCATGGAAGTGAAGGGAAAGGCTACCGATCCTCTGAGACTGTATTTCAAGTGAGTAACCCCTGAATTAGTGACTGGTATCACAAATAGCTAGAACTCATCATCTTATTATCCTGCCCTACTATCAGGTACAGGGATCTTATGCTCGGCCCAACTTGCCATGTATTGACCTTGTACTAGGGCCGTGATGCCTTAGACACTTTATTTAACCTACTGAACTGGCTACTTCCCCACACTGAGTTTTCCCTTGAGTTTCATTTATTTGAATACTCACCATCTATGCCAAACATAATTCCTACATAAAAACCCTCACTTCACTTACCTGTTTCATGTCCGCTGCTTAACCCTACCATGTCTGTTTCTTACCACGGGTAAGCAATAGTTAGTAAGAACCTCACAGACTTCTGGGATCCCTGAAGCATCATTCACTTTTTCACTTAGATTGGCTCTCAGTGGTGCTCAGCATTGTTGGTATTCCAGAATGATCTGGGTTTACAGTCTTCACAACGGGTCCTCATCATTTTCATGTCTCTAATGGCTGCAGACTTCCATCTTAGCCTGCTTCTACTTTGGCACTGACAGAGAATTAGTATTTCAATTAAAACTACATAAAATGGAAAAAGAAATAAAACCCTTCTAGTATTCTCTCCCCAATTTCTTTTTGGTTCTACAATTGTTTTTTTCAGACTCTCCAATCATGAAATCTTGGAATGAATCCGTAGGCTCTCATTTTTCTAGTAAGTTCTACTATGTGCAGCCACCTCCAGTCCAGGAACCTTTACTATTTTTCTGTTACCAGAGAAACTAAGTATGAGCATGTTGCTCCACAGTCAAGTTCTTCCATCGATCTACTTCTATTCTTCTTTACAGAATCTATGCTCCTTTCTTTACTCATTGATGTCGAGTCTATTCACAGATTTATTGTTGGAAATAGGGAAGGCTTGTCTAAGAACCTCATACTAAGATGTCTGCTTAGCCTTCAGCTTTCAAAAGTGTCAGGAATGACATTTTATTTTTGCATTTATATAGTGCTTTATCCAAAAAAATTTTAATGAGTACAGTAATGAGAAATATATTATTGAGTTAAGAGTTTGGGACATGCTTTTGTTTTATCTTTATTGTAAAATTACATTTTCAACACATTGTTGAAATTTGTGGTTGTAGGACTACATTGATTATAATGCTATCTATTTAGAGAGGCTGTGGTCTCTATCCAATAGTGATATATTTAAAAACCTCTCTAATGGCTTCATTGCATTTTGCATTTGTCTAAATGGCTGTTTGCTTCTAGTTGGCCAGCTGTTCTGTCAGTTTTCCCAATTGGATTGTCACTTTTTCAATTCCAAAATGTTTATTTGCAGTAATTAGGTATTTTTGGAGATTCCCTTTTCAGGTTGTTTGTGTTAATGTAACCAGTCTTAACAAAGATGAAAAAAGATTCTAGTTTTTATCATTTATAAATAAGGAGAATTCTCAGCTATGTTGTATCTAAAATGATACTCTGTGGCAAGCAATATCAAATTTAATTCCAATTGGCTTAAAAGATATGAAATCTATTGGCTCTGCAGACATGAGGTTAAAACAGGTTTTTAAATGGCAGATCTAGAGTCTCAGCTTTTCCTGCAAGGACCCACATTGTTTTTACCTCTCTACATTGCCATCTAGCTTGCTAGCCTTCCTGTGTGGCTGGTTTCTAACAATATCAACTGATATCAATAATGACAGAGACTAAATCTTTGCTACATATACAAAGAAACTGGCCATACCTCCCAACCAGGGTATACTGTTCTATCCCCATATCTAAGTGAGTCGAATTCAGGCACATCTTCACTCTTGAACCAGTATCTATCACTATAACATGCCATGGTCTAATTGACGTATCTATGGCTTCCTGAATCTGTTAGTACTAGTGACAGACGAGGTTGTCAAGCCTCATCAGGCTAAGCAGGATGTCATATGTAATGGTAAGGGAGAGCAAGCACTCTGTCCCTACACCACACTGGAACATGTGGAGTCAACTATAAAATACATTTTATCCCTAAACACACTCTCCACTGACAAAAACAAAGCTGCCTACCTCCTCCCTGACCATCATGACATCTTTTAATCTTTTGATGGACACATGTTCTGTCAATGCAGATTCATGTGGAGCATGTGATACAGTGATGGGTAATACAGGGTTGAACCTAGGATAGCATTTACAGATAAGAATGAGAATCAAACTGCAGAGCCACTTTTGGAAGGCCAAACCCTTAGGCATTACCCCTACTCTCAGAGGCTGGGTGTTTCGTTTATGAAAGGACAAAGTTTACTGATAATGATAAAAGGAAGGGAATGTTTGATGCAATGTCTTCTACTTTGTAGGCATGAAATAACTCTTCAGTTAGAATAGTAAGTAAGATGATGATGATGACCCATTTTCAAATCATACATCACTCAGGAGATACTATAGAACCTGCTGTTGACCATACACATTCTTGTTTATTTTTCAGAGACATTTCAATTTGGTTCCTCCCATGCTGGGTTGTGTAAGATTTTCTCTAGACACCCAACGCAGACATTAAATGACCCAAGACGCAGAACCAAAGACAGACCAACCAAAATCCTGCTTAGCACACCGCTGAGTTCAGAGTTTCCTCTAGAATAGGCTGAGGGGTCACCGCAGAGAGTCCTCCTTCCTGGAGGCCATGGTCTAGGCTGCAGAAAACTTCTACATAAGAAACTTCTGGATTATTTTCTCTAGCAAAAAATATTGTAAAGTTGATAGTGTCCAAGGTACAAAGAAGGAAAAGGCCCACTCATTGCTACTGTACCTATCAATATCAAAGTAGTTTTTAAGGATATATAATGATAAGATGAAAAATGACACTGTTTTATGAAATTTCAAGAAGCTAATAGATTGCAAGGTTCAGAATATGTGTCAGGTACCCAAAGTTTTTAAATGAAAGGGCTAGGTCTAGGATAGGATCTCCTGATTCCTTGTCTGACTTTCTTTAAGCTATTTTTCTTGAAATACAGTATATAAAAAATTTCCTAGACATCTTCTAGAAAATTTAAATTCTCAAGCTCTAATTACAAACATGGACATTCCATGGCTTAGAAAAAAGCTCAGAAAAATCTGGGTAGCTTTAACAGAGTTGCCAGAAATTTCACTGCTCTTCAAAATTTGAAACACACTAACAGCCTCTCTCTTATTGACTAGAAATACACCATCGACAGTTGGGTGTCTAATTAGCTTATTAAACAAGGATGAGAAAGCAATGAAATGATACTTCTATTTTTGAATGTACATATTTACTTTTTTTTTTCAGAATACTTCCATGAGGAGTTGTATAAAGTATATTTTCTTTTTCATAAGTTGATTGGCCAAAAGTAAAGGTGTTCAAATATTATGTCAAAGCTATTCTAAAATGTTTTTACTATATATTATTTATGCATTTTTATAGACGAATATCATAATATTCTGTTTTAAGTAGTAACCTAAGCACTGGCAATATCACATGTGCAATTCTAGTGCCAAAGTTCTGTGTGTAAACTTCAAATAAGTAAGCAAACACTAGCAAAATATTACTCATAAATAGTTTCTATTGGTAATTTCAACTCTGAATGAAAAGTACATGGTATGATAAACACCGAGCTGTGACTTTGCCCAGACTTGATGTTAAAGGAAGTCTACATGGAGATAAAGCTTGAACAGAGCACTAACGTACAGTCTGTGCAGCTGTTTAAAGAAAAGGCAAATTGAGCAGATTAACTGGATAATATACATGACAGACTAGATAAAGAGATAGAGGGGTCAAGATGAAGAAGATATGTAGATTTGATAAACATAAGATAGATAGATAGATAGATAGATAGATAGATAGATAGATGATATCTACATAATAGATTGACAGATAGATGATAGATATATAAATAGGTAGCTCATTAGGTAGATAGATAGATAGATAGATAGATAGATAGATAGATAGATTATATATGGATAGACATGATAGATGGTTGACAGATAAGTAAAAAATAGATGAGAGGTGTTTAAAGATGATAGATGGTTGGTGGGTAGATATGAATAGATGATAGATAGATAGATAGATAGATAGATAGATAGATAGATAGATAGATAGATACATGGTAGATACATAGATAATACAAGATTGTCAATAAATAGATAAGATAAATAGATAAGAATGAGTGCTGAGGTTTGCTGAAATCGTTAAAAACAAAATTACTGTTCAAAAATTCATTATAACTATTTTTTTCTCCTTTCCATCCTTTACTGTCCTTGGTAAAGTGAGTTGATTATTCTTATGGGACTGAACACATTAGAAAAGGCTCAGTTTAACTAAGTGAGTAAATAGTAAACAATGTAAGGTGCTCCCCCCTCTTTTTGAGCATTTGATGGAGACATAAAGAGGCTCCACACAGAGCTACAGGAAACTGAACGTGGCCATATCCCAGGATGTCCACAGCATACCAAGGCATACTTTCATGCATAAGAGTAACATGTTATCAATCATACTTCTCCTAAGAAAATGTATGCTTTTTTTCTTCATAATTGTAAGGGTGGAAAACTCAACAACTGCTTCTTAGCATTCATTAAAATGTTTTAATATATAGTGCACCACAAAATCAGTCATATTATTAATTACTATTACTTTAGATGTTGGACATGGTTACTCACTGCTGTCATACCAATACTGAAGAGTCTGAGGCAAGAGGACTTCTGTGAGTTCCAGGCCAGTCTGAGCTACAGTAACAATACCACACACACACACACACACACACACACACACACACACACACACTCACATGGAATACAATACATAAATATACACTTACACACATACATTCATATATGTGTGTGTATAGATATGACTTTTATTTAAAAGTTTTATTATTGTTTATTTTTAGTTGAGTCTATAGAAAATGGTCTTTTGTAATGATGGTTCTTTGTAGATGAATAAGTTACATGATAAAGCTAGTTCCCTGTAGAGTTCTTGGGTTCGTGTAGCCATACTATCCTAGTACCACTTAATAGCTGAGCCTGCTCTTCATCGTGTGTTTGAGGAGCATGAGTAGGACTTCCTTTCCATCAGTGATGGCCACACCCACTTCCTTTCATCAACAGAATAGTTGTTCTGTATGCCCAGTGATGTGCCTGTCTTCACCCAATAGTTACAGAACCAAACATAGAATTGAGGGAAATGAGAGTGTAGTTGTAATTAGGAGGGTAACATGATTAAAGCGTATGCATGAGTGAAAATGTAAAAGAAAAAATGACGTTACTTGAATACTATAGCATATTTGTATCAAACTATCACTTCAGTGTTTAAAGAAGCTTTAGTTCTTGATCTTAAAATTTCTCCCTGCGTGAAAAAGACCAGGAGAGCCTTGACACATACAAAAAAATGAGAACAAACTGAATTATTTCATAATATAAAAATAATACTTTACAGTGGGATCTTTTTGAAACAGGACGTCTTAGAATGAGGCAGGGCCTGTGATTAGTCACAGTTCTAGAGAGTTACTTGGCAGAGCGAGCGCTGGCTGCCCCGCTGAGGAGGGGCGCTTTGGTCTTCTCTTGTAAGGCTCTGGACAGAGAGCCAGCTGTAAAGCCTGCCCCTTCCGCCCACCACTGGCGGGGAGAGAGAGCCAGGACACCGCAGGTTCACCCAGCTGACTGTGACCCAGTGTCGACACCTGACTGTGAACTAAAGCTTTTCTGTGCCTCACTTTTGTAACAGCACCCCATAAGAGCAGAAGAGCTCTGTTAGCATCAGTTTGGAGTGGCAGGAATAGGAAAAAACTTGTTTTGGCAAAAATTCCTGCTGCTCATTTTGGAAGCTGCTAACCTCTTGCTGTATGTAGTTTATTGTATATGTGAATAATAATATAAATGTATAGGTAAAAATAAAAATAAGTAAAAAAGAAATTAATTATGAAAAAAATTCCTGCTGCGAAAAAAAAAATTGAATCAAATTGGATGAGTCCGGTTATTTAAAAATTCGCAGGTTCTGTAAGGCTACTTCGTTAGTGCCTGCAGTAGGGGATTCTTATTTCAGGCCATTACATGAATAATGACAAGCTTTGGCAGTTACAAGGAGACATATCCCTTTGCATGTGGAAAGTCAGCAGCTGCTGGAGAAAGGAAAATGTTTTGCCAGGAGGTATCAGCTGCAGATAGCGTCTTGGCTAGGGGTGAGAGCCCAGGTCAGCATCCCTGTCTCAGCTTGGGCTTCAACTCTGTAGGCTCCGTGAGTGCTGCCACAGTCGCTGAAGAACGGTCAGAATAGACTGTATGAAACCAATGTTTTTGAGGATAAAAAGAAAAAGAGAAAAGGGAACTTTGTAAGTGAGCATTTTTCTCCCTCGGTTGTAGTCTCGGGACCTCGCTGAGGGAGTACCAAGCCTAGAAGCCCAGTGCTTCTGCTTCTCCTTAGCTAAGGAGCCCTCAGCACGGGGACATACAACTCAGTGGCTGCATTCTGAGGATCCCTTTTCCAATAAAATAGTCATATTACTGTTATTATTTATCAACAAAGTACTCGTTTTAGTGTTCCTATTTAGGATAACAGTGGTGCCCCTTCCCACAGGGCCTGGCCACCTGTCCTCACAGCTCCTTATAAAATGTCCTGAGATCCTTACAAAATGAGTGGAGCCTATCCCATATGCAGACACTAGCTAGCATCACACATCTATCAGCGCCGGGGCATTTGTCCTTGAATTATCTATTTTCAAAGATGCTTTTCTGTTAATGAGCTGCAAAAGCCTCTTATAAAAAAATGTTTACTACCAGCTTAAATTTTAAAAAATAAGAAAGAGAAGAAAACAAGGCCATTAGGAACAAACAGTAAAGACAAAGACAGTTGATACATTAATATGTTAATGAATTCACTCACTCTAAATATAAAGAGGAAGCTAATTGAGCCAGCAGCCAAGATATATTGCCTAAAAATATTTTCTTTATGAATAAAGCATTGATAAGCCAATATTAATATAATAACAGTAAATTGTTTTCACCTCTATTATAGTTGAACATTATGGTTAATTTCTCTTATAAAGGAAATCACACCACTAGAGTTTTTTAGTGTAGCATTGCAATAATCTAATCATAAGAAATCTTTCATATTTATAAGGATTTAGAAAAATTATTTTTCTGTAGGCTGCAATACTCAAAGTTTCTAACAATGCATACTATGAAATCACTTGTTTTATTTTATTTTTTTTCAGTTAGTAGCTATTATGTCATTTTTATTTCCATTCTAAACATGACTAAAGAAAATCATTAATGCAAATATGCTTTTAAAAAGAAACCATTACATAAGCTCCCTGTGCAAACTAATGGTCATGATTTAAACTCTCTTTTCCTTTGTTATACAGTGCTGAGAATTCCAAACATAGCCCCTTCTAACCTCCAATCTTATCATGCTCCCATCTTTTCTGCCTTTCATCTTTTCTCTCACAAATATTTACCGAGAGCCTAATCCATGTCAAGTACAATTTGGCTGCTTGTGTGAGTGTAGACTTTACACAAACCATCACAACCAAAGAATAACTTATCACGATGTCCGAGATGCACTCTCGAAGCACTGGAAAGTGGTACCCACTGCCTGGCAGGTCTTTGTGCAAAGTTTGCCTCCTCCGCTGGGGTTTAGCACAGTGAGAGCTGAAAACTAATCTTGCCCCAACATGCACACACAATACAGCGGTGCACAGTGGATGTTCCTTTTTAAGTAGGTTATCCTCCTCAGGGTGCACGCACGTGACTTCCTCTGCAGCAGTGGTCCTCAACCTTCTGAATGCTGTGACTCCTTAGTACAGTTCCTCATGTTGTGGTGAACCCAAACATGAAATTATTTTCATTGCTACTTCATAACTGTAATTTTGCTACTGTTATTAACTGTAACGTAAATATATGTGTTTTCTAATGTTCTTAGGTAACCACTGTGAAAGGGTCTTTTGACTCCACTAAGGGGTCATGGCCCACAGGTTGAAAACCACTGCTCTAAAGGCTAACCTGAAAGTCATTTTAGAAGTGGCACTCACTTATACCGAGGACTGAAGAGAAATAAGTATGAGGGACTGGGGTCTTGCCTGATGCTTAGGGGCACTTACTGCTCTTCCAGAGAACTATGTTCAGTTGCCAGCACCCACATGGTGCCTAACAATGATCTGACCAAGCAGCAATACACATACATGCATGCATGCATACATACATACATACATGCAGGTAAATACTCATACACATACAACAAAAAATAAAATTTTAATAGCTCTGAGACTGGCTGAGACATGAATGTCTATGCGCAGACCGTTCTTCTTATTGGTTACCGAATCTCTGTGACTTATTATTATTTGCCATTCTTCAAATGGCATGAATGAAGATTTACAGATGTCTTTCTTCTGCTCATACAAAGAGTTGAGAGCCAGCCTTAATTGTTCCGTGCATCTCACACATCTCATACACTTATAATTTTAGGACTGTAAAAAAAATTAAAAATTAAATTAAAAAAATAAATCTTAAAAAAGGAAATATGCATAGAAATAAAGTTTAAACAAGCTATTTCCCATCTCCAGTAATAAGTTAATGCATTTCTTTCTGGTATTTTCTCCTGCATACTTGACAAGTCACTATTAAGTCGTTTGTATTTATATATAATTTTGCATTGTGCTTTATTCAGCTCCATGAGGACCATGTTGTTAAATAAAATGTAGCATTAATTTAAGGACTGTCTAACATTTTATCACAAGGATTTATAATGTAAACATTACATTATTACTAGTCAGTTATTTATAATGGTTTACAATTATACAAGAGTGGTCAGCCAAAATAGTATGCTACTAGTTATTTTGTACAACCCAAGAAAACTTCTTAAAGATAAATGAAAGATTTATCATGGTGTAAATGTTGAATAATAAAGTAAATTTTCAGCTGAAGTATTAAACACTATTGAGTAATTATTAGCTATAGTCTTCAAATATGCTAGTAAGCTTCATCGAATTTTAGTACTCAGAAGAAAAAATCACTCATGTTAACAGATACTTATTTCCCCACAGGACCTTGAGATTGCATGTAGGCAGTTGGAAACAGATACCCTTTAAAGAAATAAATTAGTAGAATATTGAACTACAACAGAATTATATCACACTATAGAAAAGAAAAAGAAATAAATTTGACCATAATTTCTTATTCAAACACATCATTAAAACTTCTAAACAGTTTTACAAGTATTTGAGGCTCACTACAAGCAAACCCACACAATAAACTGTTTTGAAGGTCATTCCAATTAGCCTTCATTGTTCTCAAAGTCAGTCAGTTTCAAGACCCATGCATCCCACGCTCTCAGGACTCGAACAGCTGACCACCGGAGCTATGCTCTCCTAATATCTTCTCTTATACATGCCTGCAGAAGCAGGAGGTCTCTTCGGGCTGTCTCCCTTGTGTCTGGTGCCTAGTCTGGGTTGCATGTGTGAGCTGGGAACAAGCTGACTGTTTCGGGTTATTCATGCCCCTGTCAAAATGGCTTTGGAGTTCCTTACAGAATGGCAGCTTTGGAATAATTTGATTTCAAAACTGCCTGCTACCCTAAGCCCTAACCAGCATTTCGGAAGGATGAAGGAATATCAAAAGCTCCTAATGCCCTCACCTCAAAAGTCAGACAGTGCTTGGAGAATTTTTACTTTTATGGAAAGAGTCTCATAGTCATGGACCAGCTCAGGTTCAAATTGAGAAAGGAGTGGACACCACTGTTCAGTGAAGAAATGAATTTCATTGACAGAAAGGGATTCAATGATGCCAGTCACGTTGTGCATGGACGTCACCTGCTGTTCAGCTGGCACCCATCTCTCCTGTATAGTTCACCTGCACTTTTCTTTAACACACACTTTTTCTTTCCTTCCTTCATTGGAAACTCTTTTCTGCATCAATATTTAAAGAAAGATCTGTGTTTACCTTCTACTCTACTAATAATTAATTTACGACTAATTAAACTACTAATAATGGATATCTAGGAAACATATAGAGCATCACCTTAAGAATTATAAAGTAGTGAGCGTATGGTAGCTATTGGTATCATTATATCAAATAGCAATGAAACTCTTGGCGTAATTATTTTGGTCTTACGCATGCTTCCCTGTGCTCCCGCAACTACACTTTCACACCTTCCTAGATACTCTCTTCAATGCTTGCATCTCTTTCTTTTCCTCACTTTGCCCTTAGCTGCACTGATGACTCCAACATCTTCATTTTATCCCCGCACACCAATTTTTCACTCAAAAGCATCTCACCTTCACAAAAAAAAGTCAAAAATTCTGCAAGTCGCCCTTCACAACACAAGTCCTCCTCTTGGCTCTCCTCTACTATAGCAGTCCAGTTTCCCAACACCTTTGTTTTGCTCTAACCCTAATCTTCCTGACTTCACCTGAACCCCTACAGTAACCCCCATTCTCCACATCTTTGGTCATGAGCACCAAGACTTATGCAAACTTCGACCCATCCTTCTGAAATCTTGTGGTTGTTTAAAGCATGTGTATTTGTTCAGTTTCTCTTTCACAATGATACAATCCAACTAACTCCCCCGCAATTGCTTATATTATTGTGTTCTCTCTCACATCCTTGCATTACATATCTATTCAAAGCTTTACCTGATGGCCTCCTGTCCACAGATCACTTTCATACACACACACACAATCACACACACACACACACACACACACACACACACACACACACACACACTCCTTTTGGAGGACTTAGATTGTTCAGTGAAGAAAACAATGATTGCCTCCCAGAAAGAACCTCTTATGCCTTTTCCCTTTGTTATCTCAAAGTCATTCTGTGTTTCATTATTTCATACTGTCTCTTTTCTTTCATTGTTTCACTTAGAGGAAAAATTGCCACTTCTCAAGGCTTTCTTTCGTTCCTTGGCTCACAATCCCAACTCTATTACCTTCATTACATGATATAGTATTATCTAACTTTTAATCCTCAGCTCTCAGCAACCTTCTCAGGGAAAAATGTTTATCTACTGTCTCCTAAAAATGCCATCTGCCTGTCAATGCTTTAAAATGTTCCACTGTTCCTTTCTTTAGTTCTTAGATATCCTGATCATCAAATCTAGAAAGTAATTTGCCACATACATATTAATTCATAGATTAGTAACTTGAAATATCTCCATGGAACATAAGTATGGCATCAATAAAAACCCTTGTTTCCTTTAGTCACTAAATTTAAGTAGTTATGCAATTTGAATGGCCTTAAAAATTATGCTTTAGGCACAATTAACTAGTGGGATTTTCTGTTCAAACCACATCCTGCTTATTTCGTAAAAACCAAATCTACATGGAGGTAGACCAGATGTCTCTGTTCAATAGTGTCTCTTCGAGATCAAGAAAAACAAACAAACAAAAAAACCAAAACTAAGTTTCTATGATTCACTACCAGTCTACTGGTACTAACTTTGCCCACCCTAAAGCAACATAATCATAGTCTCCTTTGAATTATCACATAATATAATGTATACTTCACTTTTGGTGGATGCCCTTACCTTCCCTACAGTAGCACTATTTCAGAATGCTCTGCATCCTCTTGGCCATAATCTGAGTTGTTCAATAGGACACACTACATGCCTTGCACATGTAAGGTTTCTGAGCTGGAACACTAACTCCATCCACCTATAGCTCTTTAATATAAATGATATTGTGTCTGCTCCTGAATCATTGCCTGCCTGTTGCTGCCTCTGCCTGTTAGCTATGATTGATTTTAACAACCATAGTGCATATTGACATTCATATCCTTGTGTCTGCTTCTGCTTATTTTTCCTTTTTCTATAAAATATAATGTTAATTGAAAGTTGCCTTCAGGCACAAAGTTTCAGGAAAAAATATAACACATAATTAAGTTCCTCCACAGATATTCTAGAAAATAACTTGCATCCCCTAACTTTCTGCTGTCAATTTTCATTACTAAGTATGTATTTTATTAAGATGATCATATCATTTGATAAGATCCACATTGGAAATATGATGTTTTGTGGCTGCTTACAATGCTCTGTACTTAGCTGTCTCCACTGCCTTGTCTGTAGGTCCCCCAGGACCACCTGGGGTAGTCATAGTGGAAGAGATCACAGAAAACACAGCCACTCTCTCATGGAGTCCAGCAACTGACAACCACAGTCCCATCTCCTCCTACAACCTGCAGGCTCGCAGCCCCTTCTCCTTGGGCTGGCAAAC
Organism: Acomys russatus; assembly: GCF_903995435.1. Lineage (NCBI taxonomy): Eukaryota > Metazoa > Chordata > Mammalia > Rodentia > Muridae > Acomys > Acomys russatus. The sequence continues at coordinate 5,973,237 of NC_067150.1, read as the reverse complement.
GGTGAAGACAGGTAAGAGGTCCTGAGACAGTGTCACACACAGAAACAGCATCTTGGAGCACCAAGTGCTCTTGCCTTAAAGCTCAAGATCATTTGTCAGCTGCAAAATCACATTATTCTTTACCGCATTGACCTCCACTGTGGATTATTTACCTGTGCCATCTAAAAGCAAGCTCGTTTCCTCTCTTCTGTTCACAGTTTGCAAAAAAGAAGCCACACTGTGTCTCTGTTGATGTGTTGAATTAGCTTTCAGATTCACAAAGAAGATGCAAAGATTACATTGCATCAAAGCCCCTGTGGAGCCACTCCTCAGCTTTCCTCAATTATCACAGCATATATGACTCAAGAACAGTTATCAAACCAGAAATGGGACATTGAGCAATGCTCTCAGGCAGGCTCCAGGCCTCCCCAGGGATGTATCAGTTTGACAGACACTTGTTCTCAGGGTGCCGCTCTGGGCAATCCTTTGAATTCTATTACACATAGAGGACTAGAATATAGAACTGTGCCTTCTCTCCACAGGTGGGTTGGGAAACACAACTGCCCACCTCGCAGAAACTTCTGCTGTGTCTTTATAGCCCAATGTCAGTTTTAGTCACAAAATGAAAATCTTACATGAACTACGTGTCTTAAAACAGTGCATCATGGTGTCTGCTTTTAACGTGCTATCTCTTAGTTTTGCTATTTTAATTATTTTCATCACTAGTAATTTCCTTTTTAATGTCATAGCACTAACTTTCCCGAGGCTTTCCCGAGGCTTTCCAATGTGCCTGGAAGTGTGGCAAAGCTAGGGAAAGCCACACTCCTCAGTGGCTATTATAGATACATATTTAGCATAATGTTCAAATATACTCTAAGAATAGAAGAGAAAATTTTCAGAAGAAATTGTGCACACAGAGTGGGGATGAGTGTTTCTGTTGTATTTTAGAGTTATTTCAACCGCTTAAAAGTAAAAGTAAAAAATAAGAATAGACAAGATGGTAGATCTCTACAGTCCTAGGGCTTGAGAAGCCAGGCAAGAGGACCACTAAATGTTCTAATCCAGCCTGAGCTACATAGGAAGCTTGAGGCCAGATGGGCTACATATCAAAACCTTATCTCAAACAACAGCAAATAAGTAATATGAAAATCATCAAGATGATGTATGAATTCATTAACAATAAACTAAAATGCAATGCCGTGGCTATGGAGTGGCCTGTGGTCTATGGTAAATGACACTTCAGCACAAACTTAGCTTCATTCAGATTACAATTATGTAGCAAGAAAATGTAAGTTTTCTTATAGAGTAAACTCATATCTCACTTAATACTAGGCTGATGTTTTCTTTGGGATAGCCCAAGGGGCATGTCCCACAAAAGCCTTCACTTACCAGGAAACTGGGACAGAGGGGAAGGCATCCTATTGGGACTCTAAATGAGAGACGCATGGGAGAACAGCAAAATAAAAGGATACAGAGGGTCCTAGAAATCTACAAGTAGAACATTATGATAGGCAGATTTGGGCCCAGGGGTCCCGCTCAAACTAAGGCACCAGCCAAGGACAATACAGGAGGTAAACTTTAAACCCCTTCCCAGATCTAGCCAATGGTCAGAATATTCTCCACAGTTGAGTGGAGAGTGTGATACGACTTTCTCACGTACTCTGGTGCCTCACATTTGACCATGTCCCCTGGAGGGGGAGACCTGGTGGCACTCAGAGGAAGGACAGCAACTAGCCAAGAAGAGACTTGATACCCTATGAGCATATATAGGGGGACGTAATCCCCCTCAGGAACAGTCATAGGGGAGGGGAATAATGGGAAAATGGGGGGGGGGGAGGAATGGGAGGATACAAGGGATGGGATAAACATTGAGATGTAACAAGAATAAAATAATAAAAAAAAAAGTAAAATAAAAAAAAATACTAGGCTGATGCATGAACTTGAACTTCACAGTGGCTGTCATTACAGTGTTTTCTATGTATGCACATATGTCTCATAAATATGTAGAGCAACACATCTTTCCTGGATCCACTATAACCCTGTAGGACAATTGTAGCCCCCAAGAAATGAGGGCTTGGTAGGGTTCATAGATAGGAAGAACATAAATTCAAATCGCATAAGCAGATTGACTCAAAGGCTCTCATCTACTCTCACAAGTTTTCCATCTTAACTTTACTGTGACTGCTCAAAGATTTTGCTTTGCAGCTCTGAAATGGAATAGTTGTGGATCTGGCATATTCTAGCTCACCCCATCCTTCTGCCACTGTTTGACACACAGACCGTTCAACTTCCTTCTGGGGAAGGTGCTTAGGCTTACATGTATATGTCCTCAGTCACTTGATGACTCACTAACGCATTTTTTTCTTATAGTGCACCTAGTCATGCAGCCTATGACTGCATGGTCCTTACTTGACTTGGTCTCTGAGTCCTGCCCATCATTCTGTCATTGTTGTTTCCTTGGTGCATCTGTTTCTACAGAGAGTGGGGAAGGTGGGGAGGAAAAGGCATTTTGTGTTTGTTCATTATTTTCTACTAGAAAGCTATATTTTTATTTCTTCTAAAATAATTTGAATACTGGAGACATTTTCAAATTAGAGCTCTAACTTAACTTTCATTAGAAAATATTTATTTTTAAAAACTATAATTATACTTTATTTATTAAAAAAAATACAATTTTCAGAATTAATAGCACTATAAGCACTCAGGGGTTTTTGTCCAAAACTCAGCATTCGTTGCAATAGTGCTTAAGACATGCCGTACCCAGGGCAAGGCCACAGAGGGGCCTTCAAGGCTTTGGTGATCCAAATAAGCTGTTTTAAAATGCTTCTTGGCTTTAATGCTGTGTCTAATCTAGCCATAATATCAATGTCTATGAAGGAAAAGAACAAAAGTCTCCATGGGTGTAGAACCTCTATTCAACAGTTATTTTTTCCATAATTGCTCTGATAATCTCAAATAATTCAAGTCAAAATAACTCCTAATCCTGACTTATATGTTAGGAACAAAAAGATGAGTACACAGTTTAAAACTTTTGATAAATCAATGTAATTTATAAGCTATTTGGAAAACGTTTAATATTTCTTTGTATACCAAAATGAAAATGAATTCTTAGCTTTCTGTTAGTTGAAACAAAAATTTGAGCATGATCCTTTAAACTAAGCACATATTAGAATTGATTTATACATTAATATGATAGACTTAACTTCTTCACCCTGCAGGGGAGGTTCAAAATTAAATAAGAATAATGTGTACAATTGAAACAAAGTATGAAACAATCTTTGGGGGGAAAAAACCAACTTCATCTTTGGGTCCCTTTCCCAGTTAACCAAATATGTTGTGTCTTAAGAATATGATGCTCCTTGTCCTGCTGAAAGTCCTTTCTCCTGTGTACTAAGATGATCAGATCACTCATAACCATAGACATCACTGATCTGTCTCCGTGTACCTCAGGATGCTTCTGAAACATTCATCACTGCTTTCCATTGTCTGTCTATGGGTATGTTTTCCATGAGCTGAATGGTTGATTAAAATTTTCAATTTGAGAAGCTTGTCAAGTATTTTATTAAATTCTTGTGTGTGATGCTTCTGCCAGCAAACATTCCATTGGGAGCCTCCTTTTAGTCAGCGTGTACTTCTTGGATGCCTTTAATCACTGCTACTTTTTTCTCTGTGAAGCATGTATTTTTCTTGAAAGAAATCTATGCCAATGGTTTCAGCAACAATATCTTTATGAAAAGACGCCAGTAAAGCTATTAAATATTCTTACCAGACAAATACCACCCATTATCCTTATCTCTTCAGTATTGAAAATGAAAATCTCAACTTGATGAAGACAACTTTATCTACAATTTATTTTATTTGCTTGTAAATATTAATATCCCCAAGAAATGTTTTTGAAAGTATATCCCTTATGAAAAAAACAATATAGAGTTATGCAATCAATTTTGTTATAAATTTGAAATTTATTGATATATAAATTATACGTAAAATACTGAAACATAAGGCTGGTTATACAGTACATTGCAGTTGCTATGTAAGCTTGAGGGCCTGACTTCAAATGATCAGCACCCACATAAAAATCTGGGCATGGCTGCACATGCCGTAATCCTAGCATTGAGGGACAGAGACAGGTGGGTCCTGATAGCTCAAGACCCCCTTCAAAGCGATGAGATTGCAATTCATTGAGATACCTCATCTCAAAGCAGTATAAGGCATTGGGAGATAAGATACCTGACATCTTTCTTTGGTTGATACATGTGTGTGCACAGGCACACTCACATATATCCCCTCTACTACACACACACACACACACACACACACACACACACACACACACAGATATGTATCATGGAACATACCAATTCTAAGAAAATAAATATAAAATATGGAAGGATATTAAAATCCAGCTGTGAAATACTACAGTTGCAAATACACTTGGAAAAGATGAACCAGCAAAAAGAGTCAGCGAGGGAGTAATCTCTGAAGCAAAAATAAAATCAAATACAATCAAATTAGCTCCTGGAAAACAGAGTGTATCATGGAGAAGAGAGTAGTTGACTGTGTTTGTGTTAGTCAAATGTCCACTTTGGACTGAAATCGATTACTGGTTTTAAACATAGGGATGTCAGTACAACCTGGACAATCACAGTTTCGGTGGTGAGAGAGCTGTATGGTCTGATAAGTGGTCAAGAGAGAATGGGACACAATTGTACAGGCAATTTCTAAGAAGTTTCATGTTCTGATAAAATACATAAATGCCACTCCAAGCAGAGATCAAAACTTGCACCTCTTCATCATATGCTATAATTTTAGTTAAAAGATACATTCTATATTTGTTGTGGTGGACAGGATACAAAATTTGTGAGAACTGAATCTCCCTAGCAACTGAAAAAAAAAAAACTATTTCTAGTGTGACTTAGCCTCTTTTCTGGGGTTGAAAATGGGAAATGATTTGTAGTGCAGATAATGTGAAGTTCTTTGGCAGCCATGTGGGAAGCCTTCCAATGACCTCAAAACAACTTTAGCATATGCATTGCTTAATTCTGGACAGTTTATTTGATCTTAGTCATTCTGGAGGCACATGATCACCTATTACAAGGAAGCAGGATCACATGGTTATGGAGAAGGAGGAAGTAGAGATCAGTAATGGTGACATCATTAGCCAGTATATAGTTGTATTTCTCCAGCCTCTTAACAGCATGAAATGTACTTCTTCTCTGTAGTTCCAGAAATCATCACAGGAGACATGGAGTCAGCAATGGCTGTAGACCTAAATCCATGGGTAGAGTATGAATTCCGAGTGGTGGCCACCAATCCAATTGGGACAGGGGATCCAAGCATTCCATCTCGAATGATCCGCACAAATGAGGCCGGTAAGAACCATGGCATGGAACGCCTGTCTGCTCTATCACTCCACAAGCAAGTTATGTTAACCATGGTTACTCCATGGCTAGCCTGATGCATGCATATTTCTAATATCCTCAAAGTATGTTCTTTAAAATAATTACTTTATTTTCTTTCTTTTCAGCTAGTTGTGACACTGCTTCTACAAACAAATGCTTATGAAATCTTCTGTTTTCTTCCAGCCTTGAACCATGTTTAAGTTCCCATGAAGGAGGGGCAATTAATCTAGTGTTCTAAGAAAACCCATAAAATTCTGAATAAGAACAACTCACTCTCTTATTCCCCAATGATCATTCTTGTCTTTAATTATATGATACTTCCTTAAGCTCCTCTCTGCCACCTTCACCACTTGACCTGTACAAATTATACTTTGCAAGGCCAGACGGAGGCCCTGCATGAACCTGGTGCCTCCTGGAAGTCTGTGTGTGGGAGCTACCCATCTGCTTGATAGCTTAGGAAATCAAAGGGTTCTTTCCTGTCTCCCAGAATAAGTATGTCCAGTTGAACAACCATCTTCATGACCATATAAAAGAAAAGAACAGCTTTTATTTTAAACCTAATCACATTATCTTGCTATCTCCCAGAAGGAGCTGAAATAAGAAGCAGGAAAGATTTAGAGTCTAGAAGGTATTTTTTAATATGATCTGACTTTCGTTGTTACTGTTCTGGGGAGTGGGACAGGGACTCATCCAGCCCAACTTAGACTTGAGTTGCCTATATAGCCAAGAATAACCTTAAACTGCTGCTCCTATCATTTCCCTTGCCAAATGCCAGGTTCTAAAACCTATCCCTTCCTCTCCCATAAAATTCTATATTAACTTCATAAAGAAGTTGAAAATTTCAGAGATGCTATGTTTTTAAAGAAATGATGATCCTAGTCCTCCTCACCTGCTCTTCGCAGTTTGTATACACACATCAAATTACCACACTCATATACAACCAAATATGTATAAACCATGTGTTAAGAAAATATCCTCTTTACTGAAGGTGTTTATCAGCTGCAGAAGTTCCTTGGTGGAATTTTTAGGGTCACTTATGTAAACTATCATGTCATCTGCAAACAGTGATAGTCTGACTTCTTCCTTTCCTATGTGAATCCCCTTCGTCTCCTTTTGCTGTCTTATTGCTCTAGCTAGAACTTCAAGTACTATGATGAAGAGATGTGGAAAGAGTGGACAGCCTTGTCTTGTTCCTGATTTCAGTGGAATAGATTTATGTTTCTCTTCATTTAGTTTGATGTTGGCTATAGACTTGCCATACATTGCTTTTATTATGTTGAAGTATGTGCCTTGTATTCCTGCTCTCTCCAAGACTTTAAACATGAATGGGCATTGGGTTTTGGAGAATGCTTTTTCAGCATTTAAGGACATTAGATGCAGGCAGAGTCGATGGCCAAACTCTGCCAAGACAGGGTAAGCAAGTCCTTAATAGCTCCTGCCTCGCAAATATGTCTGTCAGATATATTGGGCCAGAAGGCTGAAGATGATGCTCCAACGCTATACAGAGTGTTGGGTGACTGTTCAGGCAGTAAACTGTCTCTGTCATTTTTTTCATTTTGGAAGCTGCTAACCTGCACTCCGGGTTCACTCAGATATTTAAGTTTTATCACTTCTCAAGTCTCTGATGGGTTTGAAAACCAGATAGTTTAGTCTTTCAATTAAACTTAGTAGGTTAAGTGTTAAGATGTTTTTAGATCAAGATAGATGTTTTTAAGTTAATAGAGATGATACATGATAAATATTAATTTCTATTCAGAAATTTAGACTCAACAAGATAGGAAAGATGTTTACTTCAAGTTTGCCAACTACAAATGGCCAAATCACTATGAATGCAACATTTATATAATTCCTGATTGTCTCGTGGTTCTTCCTGCTGCATGTAATTTCTTTTACTCATGTGCAATAACATAAATGTATATGTTAAAAAAGAAACATAATTATAATTTTTTCAAAAAAAAAAAAAGAAAATTCCCAACAACATACTAAATGAAAACGAACATTAAATAGTTGAGAGGGCAGTGTGAGTGTGAAAGTAACAGAGAAATAGAAGCAGGTTTCAGATATGAGGGAAGAGAAACAAATATTCATACATTATCCTGTCATCATATGGAAGAACTCTGAAAATCAAGATATCTATGTTTCCACAGTTGTGTATTTATAATATGAAATGATGTCAGATGCTAGCATTCAACATATATCTTTGTTATTGCTATAGTTCTGTTTTATGTTTCTTTGCAATGGGATCTTTGTAGGTAGACCAGACTGTTTTGGAACTTGCTACACAATACTAATCCTGCCCTAAAATCCAAAAGTCAGTTGTCTCAGCTACCCCAGTGCTGGAATTACAGGCAAGCCTCACCACACCTGGATGTTTAATATTTTAAAAGGAACATTTTAAACAAAGGAAGGAAGACATAACCATACATTAGATGCTCAGTATTTTTCCATAGAAGGAAAGCAACTTAGAAGATAGAAAATGTATAAGACTCTAAATATGCTTGGAAGTTACCCACAGAAAACTCATTTTTTTTCTGCTTTATAACTTGACTCTTGATTTTATACTTTTCTGCTTCTTTTTTAATGATTTTTTATTTAATTAATTTATCCAGATTATAACTCAATTGTTATCCCATCCCGGTGTCCTCCTGTTCCTCACTCCTTCCCGTTTTCCCCCTAGTCCCCTCCCCTAGATCTGTGACTGATGGGGACCTCCTCCCCCATTAAATGATCATAGGGTATCAAGTCTCATCTTGGTAGGCTGCTTATCCTTTCTCTGAATGCCACCAGGCCTCCTCACCACGGGGAAGTGTTCAAATTTGGGGCAACAGAGTGCGCATCCGAGTCAGTCCCCGCTCTCCATTCAACTGTGGAGAACATCTTGTCCATTAGCTAGATCCGAGAATGGGTTTGAAGTTTACTGCACCTATTGTCCTTGGCTGGTGCCATAGTTTGAGCAGAACCTCTGAGCCCAGATCCGCCCATCATTATGTTCTTCTTGTAGGTTTCTAGGACCCTCTGGGTCCTTCTGTTCCCCCACTCTCCCATACTTCCTTCACCTAGAATACCAATAAGATGTCCTCATAACTATCCCAATCTCCTGGTAAGTGAAGACTTTCATGGATATGCCTCTTGGGCTGGTGTCCAATTATAAGTAAGTATATACCATGTGAGTCTTTCTGTTTCTGCTTCACTCAGTATGATCATTTCTAGTTCCATCCATTTGTCCACAAATTTTGGGATTTCCTTGTTTTTTTATAGCTGAGTAGTATTTCGTTGTCTAAATGTACCAGTTTCTTTTTCCATTTAGGTTGTTTCCAGGTTCTGTCTATTATGAATAAGGATGCTATGAACATGGTTGAGCATATGTCCTTGTTATGTGGTGGAGCATCTTCTAGGTATATTCAAAGGGGTGAAATAGCTGGGTCTTGAGGAAGCCCTATTCCCAGTTTTCTGAGATAGCACCAGATAGATTTCCAAAGTGGTTGTACAAGTTTGCATTCCCACCAGCAATGAAGGAGTGTTCCCTTTTCTCCACATCCTTGCCAGCATATGCTGTCACTTGAGTTTTTGATCTTAGCCATTTTGATGGGAGTTATATGGAATCTTAGAGTCTTTTTTATTTGCTTTTCTCTGACTAAAGACATTGTGCATTTCTTTAAGTGTTTCTCAGCCATTCGATAATCCTCTGTTGAGAATTCTCTGTTTAGTTCTCAGCCCCATTTCTTAATTGGGTTATTTGGTTTGGTGGTGTATAATTTCTTAAGTTCCTTATACATTTTGGATATTAGACCTTTGTCAGATGTAGGGTTGGTGAAGATCTTTTCCCAGTCTGTGGGCTGTCACTTTGTTCTTCTGACAGTGTCTTCTGCCTTACAGAAGCTTCTCAGCCTCATAAGATCCCATTTATTGATTGTTGATGTTAGGCCTGGGCTGTTGGTGTTCTGTTCAGGAAGTTGTCTCCTGTGCCAATGTGTTCCAGGCTCTTCCCCACTTTTTCTTCTAACCAATTTAGTGTCTCTGGTTTTGTGTTGAGGTCTTTAATCCATCTAGATTTGAGTTTTGTGCATGGTGATAAACATGGATCAATTTGCATTTTTCTACATGTAGACATCCAGTTAGACCAGCACCATTTGTTGAAGATGCTATCCTTTTTCCATTAAATAGATTTGGATTCTTTGTCAAAAAATCAAGTGACCATATGTGTGTGGATTCATTTCTGGGTCTTCGATTCAATTCCATTGATCAACCCGCTTATTGCTGTGCCAGTACCATGCTGTTTTAATTACTGTTGTTCTATAGTACAGCTTGAGATCAGCTATGGAGATTCCTCTGGAGGATCTTTTATTGTACATGATTGTTTTAGTTCTTCTGGGTTTTTTCTTTTTCCATATGAAGTTGAGAATAGATCTTTAAATGTCTTTAAAATATTGTGTAGGTATTTTGATAGGAATTGTATTGAATCTGTAAATTGCTTTTGGTAAAATGGCCATTTTTACTATGTTAATTCTCCCAATCCAGAAACAAGGGAGATCTTTCCATCTTCTGATGTCAACTTCAATCTCTTTCTTCAGAGATTTGAGATTTTTTTTCAAAGAAGTCCTTCACTTGCTTGGTTAGAGTTACTCCTAGATATTTTATTGCTTGTGGCTATCGTGAAGGGTGCAGTTTCCTTAGTTTTTTCCTCTGCACAATTGCCCTTTGTATATCGCAAGGCTACTGACTTTTTTGAGTTAATTTTGTATCTAGCTATTTTGCTGAAGGTGTTTATCATCTGTAGGAGTTCTCTGGTGGAATTTTGGGATGCACACTATCATATCATCTGCAAATAGGGATAATTTGACTTCCTCCTTTCCCATTTGGATCCCCTTGATCTCCTTTTGTTGTCTTATTGCTCTGGCTAGAACTTCGAGTACTATATTGAAGAGATATGGAGAAAGTGGGCAGCCTTGTCTGGTCCCTGATTTTAGGGGAATTTCCTTGAGTATCTCTCCATTTAATTTGATTTTTGCTATTGGCTTGCTATATATAGCCTTTATTATATTGAGGAAAGTGCCTTGTATCCCTGATCTTTCCAAGACTTTAATCATGAATGGGTGTAGTATTTTATGTTTTCTGCTTCTTTTAAATTGTGCAAATTTCATATTGAATATTAATTGCTTGGTTGGATTCTCATGCAGCCATAAAATCAGTCATGTTTTCATTGTGTCCAGGTGTTCATTAACTAAAACCATTCTTCATTTCACGTGCTCACTATACAGATACTGAAATGATAGCTGACAGTAAGATGGGCAAGTGCTTTCTGAAAACACTGCCTCCTTTTACATACCATTAATTGTGCTTAATCAAATACAGAGATTAGTGTGTACTTTGAAATATGTCTATAATTAGATATTTTAAGTATAAACAATCCATTTGGGATGAGTAGCCCCTCCAATTTTTTTAAGTGTAAATCTACTTGTGCTGTTAAAAATCTGTTACCAAACCATCATTGTATTTTAAGGTGTTTGCATTAAAATCATGTTCAGATGATGGATTTCAAATACTTCATGTAGCTTTAGGGCTAACTCGGTCATGAACTGCTGTCTCTACATTTTACCCTGACTATATGCATACCTGACATAATTTACCCCATTAAAGTCTTATGGAAGACGAAAGAAATGGTCTTAAAAGTGCATGAAGAGCTTGCCTCATGCAGTATGATAGGGAAAGTGAGGGTTGCCCGCATTGATACTGCTTGTACTTGAATGTCAAATTCAGCTTGAGCTTCTAATGGCATAGAGCCAAGTGTTGAGTTTCGTAGCTGTTTCCTCAGGCAGCACAGATTAAAAGAGACACCAATATCTTGAGCCAGTGGTCTCCAGTGACACTCTCTGCCTCCGTTAAGTACCTATTTTATATTCCAAGATGAAACTGTCCTAATAAACCAACTAAAGTTTGAAAATGGACAGCTACATGAGAGAGGGAAAGTCTCAACATTAGAATGTTGAGATTGTGAGAGATTATGCCTCTGTAAATGTCTCTTAATAAAAAAATGCAAATATAAAAAAGTCTTGAGTGAAACACTTCTGTTAAAAACATTTTTCCCATGTACCAAAAAGACCTTAGTTGCATGTTTCCTGTAGAATATATTTTGGTATTTCTGGACATCAAAACACTTTCAGTAGTCCACAAAGATAGTATAATTAATGGGTAAAGAAGTAGGCCCCAGAACACATTGTCAAAGTATGCCATGTACTTGTATTATGGGGTCCTCATAAAACTCAGTACAATGAATACACACTTTGTACAATGAATACACACTAATTAAACACTTTGCACCAAAGATGTATAAACTTATTCAGTCCAACTTCTTGGCAGAAGGAGGTCAAGCTAGTAGAGTAGATGTCTATTTTTACTTTGGTGCACATTTATATTTATGGAGCAATTTCAATTTTCTTACAAGTTTTAATTAGATTATACAGAGAGGGAGAAAGATATAAATAGGTAACATGTTTAATTAATGAAGTGTGCTGCTCTCGTCAAACTAACGCGTAAATTTGGAACATAACAGTGTGAATGTTTTGTTATTTTAAAGATGTCACAAGAGAGATGACTATGGATCAGGAATTGCGTTTTTTAAATATGAGATGGTTGAAACAGAAAAGCAAACTGAATACAATAGCAGCAGCTGTTTCTTTCTTAAACCTCGACATTCTACAAGTTACATACTAGGAACTCCTGAAGAGCAAATAAAAAGGGGATGGCTAGCCATATAACATGCCATTCAGAATGTTGTGCATTCTCTATCTGGTAACACCCATTGTTTCTAAAGCTTTTCACTTACAGCTCAGTGTGTGTGCATGCATGTGTGTGTGTGTGTGTGTGTGTGTGTGTGCTTGTGTGTGAGCGCGCGCACACACACACACACATATAGATTGTTAGGTGAGTTTAGACTTGGAATAAAGTTCTGTTGTGTAATTTACCAGCATGCTGACCACTGACAAGGCTGCCTGAGGCTTTCTTGGTCTCATTTATCAGATGAGGAAACTCTCATGCACCAGTGTTCCTTCTGTTGCAGTGGCAAACACCATGACCAAAAACAACTTAGTGGAGGCAGAAGGTATCCTTTGGGTTCCCCTTCTAGGTCACAATCCATCACTGAGGGAAGTCGAGACAGGGACTTGAAGCAGAAACCATGGAGGAATGCTACTTGCCAGCTTGCTCATAGACTCATTCACAGTCTGATGCTAAGCTGCTAACTTTCTTAAACAACCCAGGACCAGAGTCAATGGATGGTACCATCCAGGGTTGGCTGGACCCTCCTATAATAATGAATAATCAAGACAATACCCCACATTGATGCCCGTAGGCCAGTCTGATCTAGGCAATGTTTCAATTGAGTCTTTTTTGACAAATGGCTGAAAACTATGTCAAGCTGACAATAAAAGCTGACTAGGACATGTGACAACCTACATGATCATTGTATCACATAAGAAAATGCTTATGAATATTAACATCTGTACTATTATCACCATCGTCATTAACTGGGTTATTATGTTACAAAATGAGAATTTTTTTATATTGAAGATATGTTTCCAACTAAATGTATGTGGGTTCAACATCTCCCCAACAAGCCCACCTGTGACCCTCACATGCAGCCATTACATTCTTCTCTTTACCTAGTATTGAGTTTGTAAGAGGAATTTGATATTTTTCCCACAAAGTAACATTTTCCTTTGGTTCTTGTAGCAGAAGGAGACTAACAAAGGAAAGAAAAACAAGTATTGAATGAAAACCATGTATAAAATTGTTTATTCCAGAAATAGCTCTCTAGCTGCCTGGCACATTGAATTCTGTCCACCACTACTTCTTGATTCTGAAATGGAAAATATGCCACAAATTTTCTGGCCACGCAAGAAAAAAATAGTATCTCTACATTTAAGAAATCAATACTCTTGCAGCTAGATGCATCAAATGGACATGCAGACAAAAGCTTTTCCTAGACACATGCTTCCTGTGGTGTGTCATGGTGCACCTGTACACAGACCAGAGCAAACTACTGGTAGAATTCAAAGACAAAACAGCTTCTTTCTCCTCCCACTGCTTCTCCTAAATACACTATCTGCTTGCTTACTGTGGACTTCCTTATTTCACTCCCACTACTGCAGATTCCTGTAATCTTTACTTCTATTCTAGACTTTTGGTTTTGTCTTATGTCTCATGGCGTTTATCCAAGGTTATCTGTGTGACCATGAAGTTGGCACAGTCCATTAGAGACTGACAGATTAACCAGTGAGTACACTACTATATACTTTCAGAATATAACTGTATACATGGATGAAATTGTCAGTACATACTAATGAAACACACACACACACACACACACACACACACACATTGCTGATCAGTCCTGACTTTTTCATTGTCACTATTGGGTTCTAAGGAAGTCTCATTTTCAGATATTTAAAGTCTACTTAATTTAAATAAAAGCTTTAATTTCACATGCACTCCATTTGCTGCCTTTCCATCCCAGCTCAGGTTTGACCCTGGGAAGCTGTGATCTGGCTATATCCTCTCTTCTTTTCTGTCTCCTTTCTCTCCAATGAAACTTCTACTCTGGCTGGTACTTGCCAGACCCCCCCCCAAAAAAAAATGTCAAGTATCTACATAGGTGAAGTCATCTCTGTCATCTCTCACTGGGTATTAGATGCTGCAAAAGTTGTTTCCTTTTCTACAAAGGTTTGGGCTCATTGTGACATAGAACCCCTATCAGGGTTTAATTCCACTAAGCCTAGTCAAATCTGCCTTCTATGGTACCCTTTGCCCCACAGTGACCATTCCGTACACCTGCTTGTTAAGCCCTAGAAATATAGGCTGTTCTACTTTCTGCATTGACCTCTGCTCAGGTAGCTCAGTGTGGAATGGAGTGTCCTTGTACAAAACTCTGAAGCCCAATGTCATGTCTCCAGGTGGAAGAAGGAAGCACTGAGCTCTCTGCTCTTGCAAAGTGTCTCCATCCACTGCTTTTCGTTTGATAGGAAAATGACCTATTAGTATTGGCAGTTGGCGTTGGAGAGAAAAGGAACTCCTGGAGAGGGGACTAGGACAGGATGGCAAGACTGGCTGCCCTACTCACTCCCTACAAGCCTGTCATATTCTCTACCCAGTCTACCCCAGCATCTGAGGCTACATGGCTCACAGCAAGTGAAGAAAAGACTCAGTTCACCCTTGTTACAATCTCTTTAGCTGTAATTTATCTTCTAGTTCCTGAAAAGGTACAGTTCCTGTTTTCCTATTTGCATCCTCAGACCCGGTCCACAACTGCTAATGGGAAAAATCTAACTTCAGAAGTTAATAGAGGAAACAGAATAAAATCCTGTTGGGATAGATACATACTCTGCTTCTATAGTAAAAAAAAAAATAGCTTGAAGGTACAAAAGTACTAACACCATATAAGATAAGCCTGGTTTAGTCTCCTCCAAGAGTCTCTGTATTAACAGTGACTAGCACTTAATGGAAGTTTGAAAACCAGACCAAATAAGATCTAGACTGAATTGTTTACTGAGGACAATTAGAAAAGTCAAAGTGGTCAGACACTGCTGTGTACTAAGGAAAGGCACAGGCTGGAATAGCATTTTAATACTTTAGTCTTCTTCCTCTGTCTTAAAGAAAATATAAACTGTTCTACTGAAATAGTTGGTAAAATCTAAAATAAAATAAAAGTAAGTGAACATTATGACTTTCTTCAAGCCAATGAGTAATTTAATTATATAATGCAGAAGAAATGGTCCCCGGTAAGATTAAAATAGGACAGAAATTATAGCAAGCAGCAGACCCCTAAAACCAAGTTTCAATAATTAAGGAAAATAAAACAACAGTATGCCTCATGTAGCAGAGAGTATTTTTCAACTATAAAACCCCTTTAGTCCAGACAAATCTTTTCTCCAAAATACAACTGAGAAGCACGCCTCCCATTTCAGAGGCTGTTTGCAAACCAATCTGCTGATTCTAACAAATGCCTTTCTAAAATGGAAAGTGTTCGTTAGCAGGCAAGTCACGGCCGCGAAGGTTTCAAAACAGAAGGAAGGGTGAAATGCAAGATGAAGGCCAAACAGAAGATAACAGAGGGGCAGGGGGATGAGAAGGCAAAAACCCCCGCAGTGGGCGTGAGTCTCTTGTTTCCTAGTCGGAGTAATTCCATACATGAACTTCAGGCTTTGCGCTAAACACTTGAACGTCCTTGTAAGCTTCAGTTGTGACATGCAAGCAGTCGCCCTCTAATGGAGTGCTTCCTCCCGTGCCGCAGATCAGAAACGAGGGCCAAGGAATTGTAAGGATGAGTGAGTTCAAGGCTGTTTAGTGGGTGCTAGGCAGTTCTGATTCCAATCTTACTTCCAAATGGAGCCTCGTGTATGGTGGTCTCCTCTCCGCACAGTCCTCTTCTTTTGTTGAGAAGGACAAAACCAAAAGCTAACTCAAGGAAATCGCACTGGGGTTTGGTGTTAGTGTAGGAGCTTCTGGTTTGGGGATCCTAATTTTTAGTCTTCGTACAAGCACCCTAATTGGCAAGTGTTAATGGGAATATTTATATACAGTATACTTCAATTCTATTAGGAAAATATTTTCGAAGTGTCTCTCCTGACTCCACCTTTTCTGTGTGGCTGATCCCCCACCCTCTCCACACTCCTGCATCTTTGCTGTGTGCCAGCTACTTCAGGAACCACCCAGCCTTCCCATTTCAAAGACTTCCGTGGTCTCTAGCAAAGCTGTATTATTTAATGAGCCATGTAAATACTTACTGTAATTGGAGACTTTGAAGGAGAGAAAAAAATGTTGTAAAATGAGCATTCATCTTCCTTTGTTTAGTTTTTAATTAAGCTGTGGTGGTAATGTGTAGCATGTTACACAAACTGTGATGTTTACCAAGAACCCCGTAATAGTCTAGTCTGCTCATACTAAGCCAGTTCCTTCTAGTCTGGTCATTCCGGATACTAATAAGGATGATTCCAATGTTTAAGGAAAAAGAGACAATAGCTCACATTCCAACACTCCAGATGAGACCTGAAACAGCTATGTGCTTGTAGCTCGTGTATAGTCTCAACTAGATCGTATGTCCATGAAGGGTGGTTGCTCAGAAATCAATGCAGAAGAATCAGAATCCAGCTGTCCAGCATGTGTGTAAGCTCAGTCCTCTGAGTTAGTGTGTTTGGGGCATTTATCAGTAGCTGATTGAGGGGAAAGCTGCCCCTATACTTAATTCTAAATCTGGTTCTCACTAACTACACTAAAAATATATTTGGTTTAAAAAAATACATATTTCTCCAAGAGCATTTATGAGATTTTTGGTTTTATGGATTTTATGCTTCTGATGAGAATTATATAGAACCTTCATACCAGAAAAGCTCTGGGAGGTTAAGTCATATATTATATTTCATAATGTATTATAAACCAAAGGGTTATAATTAAAATGCAAGCTCTACCATGGCATGGCGGAGATAATGACTGGATGTCCCCAACTTGAAAAAAGGAAATGCATGAGCATACCAGCCACCATGTCTGCATGTAATTAAGGAATGTACACTGAGCAGAATGAGAGTGCAGCATTAGGCCCCAACAGCAAAGCACAGGCCTGGCCTGCAGCTCCCAAGACCTGCCGCTTCTATCATTTGCTCCTGCAAATGTCTCTTAGGCTTTTCAAAATCCATCCATATACAATATTAAAGCACTATCAATCATAGGCCCCTTTTACTATTGTGTACGTTTCATTAAAAGGGAAGCTAGAATGTGGCAAAGAAGATTGTAGCTCTTTACATTGGCTACTTGACTAGAGGTTGACTTGTCTCAAAATGGCTTGTTGACAAGCTCAACGTTGAGGCATATTACCAAATATAGGCTATTTACAGATGATGCCCTTACAGAAATGTGTTAATTTAGAAAAGGCTCCACATTGCCTCCACAGTCTCTGGAAGCCTCAAATATTCATCATTCTTCTATGTTTATTTTATTTTATGTGCATGTCTCTTTTGGGCCTAATACTTGCAGAGGCCAGAAGAGGGTACCAGATCCTCTGTACCAGAATTTGTTAATATTTGGAAGCTCACCATGTGGGTAACAAGCCATCTCTCCAGCCTCATTACTAGTTTCTTTTTAAACATATTGTTTTGCTCAGAGAGTTAAAATTTATGAAAAACTCAAATATGTTTTGCTAAAAAACTAAACCATGAGTGGCCCGCACTTTATAGTTCTTTGTACTCAGCTCTGCACCTTAAATTCAGTGGGTTGGAAGAGAGACTCACTGTGAAGCTAGCAGCTCGTTCCACAGCTCGCCCATAGGTGCTGAGCATCCCACCACTCTAAGGGATGAAAAACCCAGAAAGGGGTCTTCCCATGCCAAGAGAAGAATTCAGAAATCTAATTTGCAGATACAGTTACAAACTTCAGTCAGTGATGTAGACAAAAGATATACCTTAAAAATACTAAAAACTGTGTTGTCCAGTTGCGTTGTTACTCAGATACGTGTTGTTAAGAATAGTGTCAAGTGTGCACTTACATGCAAGTGTACCCTTCCTTATAAAGCAAGTGTTCTAGAGAAGCCACAATGGCTGGGTATTAACAAACTGTTTGACATTTTCTACTGTTTTAAGTAGGAATTCCCTGACGGTCATGATACTCAGAATTCTGAAATTGCCTGGGAACAGGACGCTAGGCCACTGTTTTAGTTTGTTTTCTAATGTTGTGATAAAACACCATAGCCAAAAGCAACTCATAGAAGAATAGGCTTATCTCAGTTTGTGCTTGCAGTCCATCATGAGTGGAAATGAGGAGCTAAGGTAGAAGCCATGGAAGTATGCTGCTTACTGGGTTTCTCCTATGGCTTGCTTTTTTTTTTCTTTCTTTTTTTTCTATTTTATTATTTTATTCATATTACATCTCGATTGTTAGCCCTTCCCCTGTTCCTCCCATTCTTCCCTCCCTCCCACTTCCCCCCTTCTCCCCTCCCCTATGTCTGTGATTGAGGGAGACCTCCTCCCCCTATATATGCTCTTAGAATATCGAGTCTCTTCTTGGTAACTTGCTATCCTTCCTCTGAGTGCCGCCAGGCCTCCCCATCCAGGGGACGTGGTCAGAAAAGGGGCACCAGAGTTCGTGTGAGAGTCAGATCTTGCTCTCCACTCAACGGTGGAGAATATCATGTTCGTCGGCTAGGTCTTGGTAGGGGTTCGAAGTTTAATGCCTATATTCTCCTTGGCTGGTGCCTTAGTTTGAGGAGGACCCCAGGACCCAGATCTGCCTGTCATAAAGTTCTTCTTGTAGGTTTCTTTATACATAATAGCCAGAACATGGAAACAGCCTAAGTATCCCTCAGTAGAAAAATGGACTAAGAAACTGTGGTACATTTACACTATGGAATACTACTCAGCTATTAAAAACAAGGAATTCCCGAAATTTGTGGACAAATGGATTGATCTAGAAATTATCATAATGAGTGAGTTCACCCAGAAGCAAAAAGAGACAAACGGTATATACTCACTTATATCAAAACACTAGTCCAAGGGATACGTACCATGAAAAACTTTACTTACCAAGAAAGTGGGTCAGAGGAGAGGACATCCTATTGAGACTTTAGGTGAGAGTAGCATGGAAGAATAGGGAAATAGTAGGACCCACAGGGTCCTGGAAACCTACAAGAAGAACTTTATGATCGGCTTGCTTTCTTATACAAGCCAACACAGCCTGGCAGGCTTGGCACCACCCGCAATGGGCTGCCCCTCCCCCATTTCAATAATTATTCAAGGTAATACCCCCCACAGACCTGCCTACAGGCCAATCTGATGAAAGCATTTTCTCAATTGGGTTTCCTCTTCCCAGATATCTGTAGCTTGTGTCAAGGATACAAGAAACTAACCAGCACAGGCATGTGTTATTTTACCAGTACCCTGCTAGTAAGCCTCAATTATACTGTTACCCACAAAATAAACAAACTCAGAGTTATTTTCAATGTCTTGGGCACTTTCTTAGAAAAGGTGCCAAGGCCTATGGGTATGTGTGCGATTCTCAACGACCTCTGTGCCCGCTAAGGAGCCCACCATTCTCCAACAGCCAATTCCAAAACCATGGTCACAAAAAATGATCCTGGCTAAACTCAGTGGATCCCAGAAAGCAAAAATATTATTTGAAATGGAATTGTAGGGAGAAGAAGGTTTTAACAGGGGCGGGCAGCAAAGTAGAGTGTGTGGAATGACTATATTAATCAGAATGAACTATATACATGTATGCAACTGTCAAAGAAAAATGTAATACAATTTTTTAAAAACTCATGCTAATAAGCAATTCACTTGCTCTTCACATGAACTAGGACATATTGACTATTGCTAAGATACAGCCTTTTCTTCTTCATTGAATCTCATGTGGTTTGACTAATTCCAGATACTTCTGAGGCAATGCATGGCAGTGAACTCCATAGATGAACTGCCTACAGGATGTATGTAGCTATGGAAGAAAATAATTGACATCTGCTGCAATATGTGCAGCACTTCGTGTAGTTGGGTACCAGTAACTTTCTCACATACTTGAAGAAGGGAAGAATTATGTTCAAGGAGAAAAGAGTCCAAGGACACTTAAATTGAAATCTAGTTGAGTAAAGGTTATTGATTTTAATGTAGAACACAATATATTCACAGGATTTCCTTTCCCACTTCCCTGGTCCAAGAAGATTCTTTTTTTATTTTTTTCTTCCTAGTACTATAAGAGATGGTACTTCAGCCTTTTTCGTAGTATATAAAATATTGCATAAAATATATACAAGTAATTAATAGCCTTTCATTCCAGCAAATAATGCATAGTAGTGGATTTATTGTTTATGCGTATATCAATATTGTTTTAAATATGCGCTGGGATACAAAAGCAAGGCTGAAGTGTAAAATTGCCAATGCAGGCACAGAGCCTGGAAAATGATTTCTTTTAATAGTTTTCTCCACTTAACAGCCCTTCATTTGAAAACATTCTCATTCAGCTGTAGATTTTGCAGTTTGGTGCAGTGAGGGAGAAATTTATTCCTCCAGCACATTTATTCTTTTAATCGTTATTCATTTGTAGAGCTTTCACTGAGTGACTCGGTATATGCAGTGGTGGAAAGATTGATTTTGACAGTTGTTTTTAGTGCTTATTTATTTAAGCACATTCTCACACAGTAGCATTATGGGTAGGTTTAACTTAAACCGGAGCTCCCTAATACAGCATAGTGTAGACCTGTGGATTTTTCCAGAATCATCATTTGCAGACCCAAGAGTGATTAAAAAAAAAAGAAAGAAAGAAAGAAAGAAAGAAAGAAAGAAAGAAAGAAAGAAAGAAACATATTAGAAGCAAAGAGGAGAAAGAGAGTCATTTACAAGGTGAAATTTACCCAATCATTAGTAAATACCCTTAGCTCTGGTGTTAATTATGATTTATTATATATATATATATATATATATATGGAACCAAGATGTCCTAAGGAGTGAGCTATCTGCCATATATTTTGCCTCAATATTTAATAAGATAAATCTATCTTAAAGCAAATGCTTGAGTAATTTACATATTTCACCAAATCTAAGTAAGGGTTACAGTAGGCCAACAAGTTTAAGGGAATTACACATGTATTTATTCTCTTCAGCCTTCATGCATTTTTACCCACAGTTCCAAAGACGGCACCGAGCAACGTGAGTGGAAGAAGTGGAAGAAGGCACGAGTTGGTTATTGCCTGGGAGGTAAGAACAATTGCTCTATCAGTGTCAGAGTAGGCGGCTGCTTAGACGCTGAGGCTGGGCACAGAGAGAGAAAGAGCCCTGGTAGAAGGCTCGGTAACTCTGTTTGAATGAGGAAAAGGTAAAGGAGGCACTACTCAGGTGAATACAGCCCAGGCAAATCCTGCTTAGCCTTACCTGCTGTCCATTCCTTTCATAAATAAAACTTTATGCCTGGTTTTAGATTTCTGCAGAGGTAGTTATTTCCCACATTTTATCTCCATTGACGCTCTCCTACGAACTTGACTAATTGACACTGACTCTTCCTCTACTCAGTACATAGTTTTTCCTTTTCTCAGAATTTTATTTTATTTTGTTTCCAGTGTAGATATTAGGCAGTGCATTGTACAGTAAAGCAGAGTACAGTCGCCAAAGGCTAATGGGAGTAGATAGTTGCTAAAGGAGCCATTGTTAGAACTCTTTCTCTTTTCTTTTCTTTTTTATTTTAATTAGAATTCAAGCTTTAAAAATTACTTTACACGTAATTTCTGGCTATTTATAATGACTTCACTCTACTGGCTGGCCAACACAATAACTTCTATCTATAATATTCAGTTAAACCTTTAAATAAAATTTAATGTAAGCGATGTATAGCATGAGAAGAGTTTTTTGTTTGTTTTATTTTGTTAAATAACATTCCATGATGGGTTTAGTTAGTTCATTGTTGGCTTAGTTGTTTGGTTTGGTTTGCACTTTAGGAAAACACAGACACAGATAGAAAAGAACACTGGAAGATAGCTCCTATACTAATCTCTCTTTGATTTGACCTGCAGACTCCTTGGCAGAGCATTAACAGGAGAGAAGAGACTGGCAACCCCAATCATAAGAGCTACCCCAAACATACAATAGAGTACAACCATCTTCTGCTCATATACATGACTATACAGTCACTACAGGAGTGTTCACTACTCCTGTGTGTCTCCTTAGATACCAAGAGATGTAATTCTACTTTTACCTTGTACCTCTAAAGCCGAAGTACATATGCCATTTTAGCTCCCAGATCATTAAAAGGTTCTGAGACTGTGTCCGTGGCTCTCTGTAACTTTGACAAAGCATTAGGAGGCAGCGTCTCTTGGCCAGTGGCATTATGGATCATTAACTGTGCTGTCTTTCTTTAGCCAGTGTCAGAGGAGTTCCAAAATGGGGAAGGCTTCGGCTACATAGTGGCGTTCAGACCCAATGGAACACGTGGCTGGAAAGAGAAGATGGTGACGTCTTCTGAGGCTTCAAAGTTCATTTACAGAGATGAAAGTGTCCCACCTCTCACACCCTTCGAAGTCAAAGTTGGTGTTTATAATAATAAAGGCGATGGACCCTTCAGCCAGATTGTAGTCATCTGTTCAGCCGAGGGAGGTCAGTGTCTTTGCCTTACCACTTTTACATTTCAATATTTTTAATGAGACATTATGTGCACATTTAGAAAATACTAGTAAGCCAAAGATTCAAAATTTCACTCATAATCTCATTATACTTGTTGGATATACTTTGTGGAACTTTCCCCAAATTCATCTTTTTAAAAACTTAGTTTGTGGAGCTGAAGAGGTGGCTCTGCATTTAAGAACACTGACTTCTCTTCCAGAGGATCAGGGTTCAATTCCCAGCACACACATGACTGCTCACAACTGTCTGGAATTCCAAAATCTGACATCCACGAACATACATGTAGGCAAAACACCAGTGCACACAGAAAATACTTAGCTTGGATATGTTGACTTATCTTTTTTGTTCACGAATAATGTATGACCAGCATACTTCCATGAAGTGGATAGTACCAGTAATCTACAGAGCAAGTTATTTCCTCTATATATTTTACTATGTGTGTATGTGTGTACTGAATCTATGTGAAGATTCCATTGACATAACCAGTAAACATTTATGTCTAACCACTGTGTAACCCACTGCACTAAAAAGAATTCTCAGATACGGCTTTCCATTAAGAATTTGCTCCACACTTTTAAATCTTTGTCATATCCTTGGACAAATGTAAGTAAAGAGAAAGAAATTGAAGAGTAGAGAGGCTAAGGGGTCTGCCAAAGGTTAGGCGTCTTGTGATAGGAATGAAATGCACATCTCTCCATTGAATTTTCTGTAGCATGAGGTCACCACATGCATGAGTTTATTTTATTCTTAAGCACCTACATGGGGTAGAATCTAGTACATGTGCTCACTTCGCAAAAGACTAAATAGAGCCAGCAGCTCTCCATAGGGACTACAGCTAAACCCCTACCCCGCCCTCTGCTAGCAAGATCCTAGGCCTATGTTCATACTTCACACCATGTGCAATTGTCTGAGAGAAAGCAGGAGAGATCTTAGCTTTCCCCTACTTCTATTCAAATGCAGAATGTCAACAGGCCGGGCAAGCGAAAAATACTAAGAATAATTCAAAATAAAATATTGCACAAAGGCAACAGCTGTCTGACCTTTCCAATAAACAAGGTCAACATTAACTGAGCTTCGTGCTTCTTTCATGCCCCGCATGTGTGGTTTGAATAGCTCAAGAGAAAACTAGTATTTTTGATGATGGGAGTTTCATGGGAAGAAATAAATAAGGTTATTTGAATGTAGAAGAACAAAGGTAGCGCTTGATTTATGTAAGATACACTTTTGGATAAAAGCTGCCCTGCATCTTTGTAATACAGAGCCAAGCTGTGAAGCTGGGGCAAACTTTTATCCTGGTAGAATAACAGCTAGGAAGGTGTAGAATCAAGCAGTAAACTGTAGGAGTCCTACCAAGATAGTCCTGCACTTAGCACTTCATATTGTGTTGGGTACAGGCATGCTGTGCACGTGTGCGTGTGTGTGTGTGTGTGTGTGTGTGTGTGTGTGTGTGTGTGTGTGTGTAAGATAGTCATGCACTTAGCATTTCATATTGTGTTGGGTACAGGCATGCTGTGCATGTGTGCGTGTGTGCGTGTGTGTGTGTGTGTGTGTGTGTGTGTAAGATAGTCATGCACTTAGCATTTCATATTGTGTTGGATACAGGCATGCTGTGCATGTGTGCGCGCGCGCGTGCGCGCTCGCGCGCGCGTGTGTGTGTGTGTGTGTGTGTGTCACAGAAAGAGACAGAGACAGAGAGAGAGAGACAGAGAGAGAGAGAGAGAGAGAGAGAGAGAGAGACTTATCTAATTTAACACTTTCAAAGAAGTATGAGGTCATAATTTCCAGCCCAAGTACACTTTTCAGAAGACCCAGTCTCAGGGAGCCTAAGAACAAGACCCAGATACATATTACTAAGTGATGGGCTTGTAAACTAAACACAGTTAAGTGGTACAGCTGGGCTTTTTGCCATAGTGTAGGAATGAGAGCGTATCCTTTAAGACTGGATAAATGGCTTCCCAGTTTAGGAGTGCATCCTGCTTTTCAGAGGACCCACCTCTGATGGCTCACCACCTCCTGTCACCCCACTCACTCTCCAAGGGATCTGATACTCTTTTGGTCTCTTGGGCACAAAGTTCAAGCACATATACTCACACACCTATACCTAAGTCTACAAATAATTAAAAGGAAAAAATGATTTTTTTTTCTTTTTAAACTTATGCTTTTTCTTGTACTGTCTCACTGGGGATATATACAGTAAAAATGTCATATATGATTTCTCACCTCAAAAAGTTATTTGGTAGCACATATTCTACCAGAAAGTACATGCATTCTTGTTTTTAATTTTCACCAAAATAATTACCAAGCACATGGCTGCAGAGCTCATAGTGAGTCACAGGAATTTGGAAAGATGCCTTGTAGGGTAATGCCACGGTAGCCTTTTTAAGAAATCCAGTTTCTTGTCAGCCTTAGCTTTGAAATTAAATTATATCAGTTGCCATGGGTTACTTTTTTCCTTTTTCCTTTTTTGGACTGTGTGCCCTTAAACTTGAAATGGTTTGCCTTTGGAACTTTCTCTTTCAAGTTAGACAGGAAACATTCATATTTCCTTTCAAAGACACTGAGGTTGTGGCTATAAAATATATCATTGTAACACTTCATTTGTCAATGAAAATATGAAAGATACCAGCCCTGCAATATGTGCAAACTGACTTTGTGTTGACAGCAAAATCTAAACGTATAATTGTGGAGTTTTATCATTAATTAAATTTGCAATGTTGGAATTTTTGTTAAGTGTGGTGGTTTGAATCTTGAAATCACATCAGTCAAAAAACAGGAGTGCAAATGACTGGAGGCACTGTCTCCCTTCATGGGCACTGCAGTGCAGTCACACTCTGTGGGTCTAACTCTCTAGACTCCCAGTGAAACCGTTCTGGAATGCTCATAATGCTAAAATTAAACTCCCACCTATTTGTTCTGTATACTAAAGTATTGTTTTAAATAATTATTCCAAAGAAGCAATAATAACAGGTGAACATCTACTGTGTAGCCATCAGAAGGGGAAATTGCATTCCATTTTAGTCACATGGAAAATGGCTTTGAACAGGAGTGACCATTTCAAAGATGTGATGTCAAGACTGTAGCCCAGGAGAATCATGAATTCAAGGCCAGCCTAGGCTATATAGTGAGACTATCAAAAGCAACAGCAACTCACCTATAAGTGGTTGTGTGCAGCCCTCAAAACCCTCATTCTTTTTTGCTTTCCTCTCAAGAAAACTTAAAGGAATGCAAGTGAGAATTTCACTGTTGAAAGCAAAGCTTTGCCCATATTTGACAATTATATTATATTGGTATTATCCAAATTACTTGAGGCTTGAATTGACTCCCAAACTTCTGAGGTTAACTGTCTCTCTCAAGTACAAGAATGTTCAAGATGGTTCTTCTCTTAATGTCCTTGAGTCTTTGAAACCTATTTCTACAGCCAAAGCAACAAGGTTAAGATAGTCCTAAGTAGCCACTGACATGAGCCTGGAGAGAAATTTGCCCACATGTACCTTATAAATAAATCTCACTTCCACCATTAAAGCTAAGGAAGAATCTAGTATCTCTAACCTTGGTTCTACTGTTGATATTTAAGATATGACACAAGTCTTTTTTTAAAGAACAAAACCAATATATTTTTAATTGCCAAGTTATGATGTAGTTGCTTTAAGGTCCATAGTACAGTTGGATGTGGCTGCACATGCCTGTAATCCCAGCATTTGAGATGCTAAGTAAGGCAAAAGGATTGAAAGTCGGAAGCCAGTCTGGCCTTTTAAGAAATTAATGGCAGGCTGGAGAGATGGCTCAGCAGTTAAGAGCATGAAATCTCTTGCAGAGGGCCCAAGTTTGTTTGATTTTCAGCATCCATAGCTGACAACCTCAAGTAACTCCAGTTTCAAAGGATTTAACACCCTCCTCTGATCTCCGTTGATACTGCACTCATGCACAAACCCACACTCCGAAATACTTGTATGCTCATAATTTTAAAATGTTTTTAAAATAAAATAACAAATAACAGCCAAAAGGCTCAGTAAGACTGTTTTAAAGTGATTTATTTTCAAGATAAAAATAGTAAATCGATGACTCATCCTCCCTTTTGTAGTTATAGAATCATTTCATAATTCAGCTTATATCTGTTTGCTCTCAGCTTCATTTTACCCCACGTTTGGGTAAGAAGAACTGTAACATTCAGTTATATCAATTAGAAATCGCGGTCATTGGTCACAGATTAGTGATTATTTGTGATGTTCTTTAGCTTTCTCCAGTATTTGGGGCTTTTGCCTCTTCAGGTGAATTGCATGGCTCTTGTTTTTATTAAATTCCAGAAGTCTCTGGTCATCTGAAGGAATCTATTTGCAGGAGTCCCTTAAAACCAAGGCAACCTGTGCTCAAAATGAAGCCCAGCAAGGTGACATTCTCCGGATCAACTCTTAGCTGAGCCTGAGCTCAGTGGGATTTATGTGAAGTCAGAAATTAATAAATTGGTATATTAGTTATAAAATACAAGGAATAATCGCCCGTCTGTGCTGGATGATCCATTTGGATTACTGACTATAAAAGTTCAGCAGTGGCTGTCTTCGCTGAATTTTTAACTAATGAAACCAGAACCCTTTCCCACAGGGTTTATTAGACTCCCCTTTGATTAATGCTGCTGCTGCCCTCCTGGGAACTCAGATGTACAATCAATATTACAAGCGCATCCCCCCGAATCACGAGGAGGACTCCAGCTGCTGGGTCACTTAACACAGATGTATCATCTAAATTCATGAGCATGTTAATTCTCCTCTAAATTTTAATCTAACTGATACTGAAATCTGTCAATCAGTGTGTCCACTACTATCCCCAGATTGGAGTGGAGGAGCTATCTATAGCCTACATCACACCCTACGCAAGAGCAGGATGGTTTTCAAACCTCTGCCCTGTAGACAAAGCCTACTGCACCTGCACAAATAAGAATTTGAACTCTTATCAAATTACTTGAGTTCATAGTCAATAGTAAAAGGGTTTTTTTTTTTAATCTTGTGATATACAAGGTCAGGGTGGGTTTTTAAAATGCTTAAAAATGGCATGGCCTGTGAGGAGCCATGAGCCATGGTTCAAAGTTACCAAGAATTCCATGCAATAAGAATGAAGGCCATCATCCTACCAAAAGCAATCTACAGATTCAATGCAATCCCTATCAAAATACCTACACAGTTTTTTAAAGACATTGAAAGTTCAATTCTGAACTTCATATGGAAAAACAAAAAAAAACCAGAATAGCTAAAACAATCTTGTACAATAAAAGGTGTTCCGGAGGAATCTCCATACCTGATCTCAAACTGTACTATAAAGCAATATTACTACTACTAAAACAGCATGGTACTGACACAGCAACAGGCTGGTTGATCAGTGGAATCAAATCGAAAACCCAGATATGAATCCACACACATATGGTCACTTGATTTTTGACAAAGAAGCCAAATCCATTCAATGGAAAAAGGATAGCATCTTCAACAAATGGTGCTGGTCTAACTGGAGGTCTATGTGTAAAAAAAATGCAACTGGACCCATATTTGTCACCTTGCACAAAACTCAAATCCAAGTGGATTAAAGACCTCAACATGAAACCAGAGACACTAAGTCACTTAGAAGAAAAAGTGGGAAAGAGCCTGGAAGTTGGCACAGAAGACAACTTCCTGAACAGAACACCAACAGCCCAGGCCTTAATGTCAACCATTAATAAATGGGACCTCATAAGGCTGAAAAGCTTCTGTAAGGCAGGAGACACTGTCAAGAGAACAAAGCAACAGCCTACAGACTGGGAAAAGATCTTCACCAACCGTACATCTGACAAAGGTCTAATATCCAAAATATATAAAGAACTCAAGAAATTAAACACCACCAAACCAAAAAACCCAATTGAGAAATGGAGCTTGGAACTAAACAGAGAATTCTCAACAGAGGAATATCAAATGGCTGAGAAACACTTAAAGAAATGCTCAACCTCCTTAGTCATCAGAAAAATGCAAATCAAAACAACTCTGAGATTCCATCTTACACCCATCAGAATGGCTAAGATCAAAAATTCAAGCGATACCACATGCTGGCAAGGATGTGGGGAGAGAGGAACACTCCTTCATTGCTGGTGGAAATGCAAACTAGTACAGCCACTTTGGAAATCTATCTGGTGCTATCTCAGAAAAATGGGAATAGGGCTTCCTCAAGACCCAGCTATTCCATTCCTTGGAATATACCCAGAAGATGCTCCACCACACAACAAGAAAATTTGCTCAACCATGTTCATAGCAGCCTTATTCATAATAGCCAGAACATGGAAACAGCCTAAGTGTCCATCAGTAGAGGAATAGATAAAGAAACTGTGATACATATACACTATGGAATACTACTCAGCTATTAAAAACAAGGTATTCCCAAAATTTGTGGACAAATGGATTGAGCTAGAAATGATCATAATGAGTGAGTTAACCCAGAAGCAGAAAGACTCAAATGGAATATACTCACTTATATCTGCATACTAGCCCAAGGGGCATGTCCCACAAAAGCCTTCACTTACCAGGAAACTGGGACAGAGAGGAGGACACCCTATTGGGACTCTAGATGAGAGAAGCATGGGAGAATAGCAAAGTAGAAGGATCCAGAGGGTCCTAGAAACCTACAAGTAGAACATTATGATAGGCAGATTTGGGCCCAGGGGTCCCGCTCAAACTAAGGCACCAGCCAAGGACAATACAGGCGGTAAACTTTAAACCCCTACCCAGATCTAGCCAATGGGCGGAACATTCTCCACAGTTGAATGAAGAGTGGGATATGACTTTCTCACATACTCTGGTGCCTCATTTTTGACCATGTCCCTTGGAGGGGGAGACCTGGTGGCACTCAGAGGAAGGACAGCAGGTTACTAAGAAGAGACTTGATACCCTATGAGCATATACAGGGGGAGGAAGTCCCCCTCAGGAACAATCATAGGGGAGGGGAATAAGGGGAAAATGGGAGGCAGGGAAGAATGGGAGGATACAAGGGATGGAACAACCATTGAGATGTAACAAGAGTAAATTAAGAAAAAAAATTAAAAGAAAAAAGAATTAAGGCCATTGGTTATGCCTGTGGCAGAGTTCAGCAGGCAGTCCCTGCAATTCTGTGGTTTTTGACAACATCTAGAAGTATAGGGCTCAGGTAAGAACCCCAATACAAATACTTGAGAAGCATTAGTAGTTAAAGGTAATGGAAGAAAACAGTGCTGAGGGAGTGGTGGGGCAGTGGCTCAGCCGATAAGGCGCCTCCCACCCGTGCATGAGGACTCCAGTTCAGAATTTCAGCACCACATAAAGGCTAGACATGACAGCATGGACCTGCAATTGTATCACTGGGAAAGCAGAGGCAGGAGGCTCTGTGGCGCTTGCTGGACAGCCAGTCTAGCCAATTGATGAGCTTCAGATTCGTTTTTAAAAACCTGTCTCAAAAACTAGTGTGGATGGAAGTGTGATATGGCTGCGCAGATAAAAGCACTTTCAGAGAAAGCATGGTGACCTCAGTCAGCTATCCAATCCAAAGCTGGAAGGAGAGAAGCAATTCCCAAAGGGTTCCCTCTAATAGCCACAAGATGTCCACACCCTCGCACACATGATGTGTGTACATAATGCTGACACAATTAAATGCATAATGTGTAGAGCAATAGAGGACAATGTTCAATATCAACTTGTGGCTCCATACCCATCCATGTGACATACAACACACACACACACACACACACACACACTTAATCACATATGCTACAAGTACATACACACAGAAAAGAAAACTCAAGTGGATGTTACATGTGTGAAGCCCAGTGTACCAACATCACCAGGCATTAAAACCCTCCCTCCACACGTAGAAGCTGTGTGATGCCTTTTGTGGTCCCCCTACCCCTCTTGGAAAAGGAATTTCATCACATATAATAATTGTTTTGGATGATTTAACACATGTCTGGAATTAATAAGTTCTGGAACATACTAAATCCTTTTCTTACAGAGTCGATTGTTGACTACCCTGAGTTCTTTATCTATTGAGTTTATGTTTAAGCATATTATTATGTATATGTTTAAGCATATTTTTCCATTCCTCTGTCAGTCTTTGGAGACAATTGAAGGGTAAAGGAATGAATGGAATTTGTTTCCTTTATAGTCCCTTCTCTGCTCCCTCAAAATGACTCTAAAGTGAGAGTGATGGGCTGGGAAGATGGCTCACAGGTTAAAGGCTTGCCATCATGGAAGGATCCCAAATCTCCAGGATGTGTATAAATGCTGAGTGGCCCAGGCACACTTCCTACTTGATTGTAATCCTAGTCATCGAGGGTGGAGACAGAACATCCCTGGAGCAAGATGGCTGCAAGAGCAAGCTCTGGGTTTGATTGAAAGGACTGCCTCAAAGAGTAAGAATATATAGGGGGAGGTAATCCCCCTCAGGAACAGTCATAGGGTGGGGGAATAATGGGAAAATGGGGGGGGGGAAGGAATGGGAGGATACAAGGGATGGGATAAACATTGAGATGTAACAAGAATAAATTAATAAAAATAAATAAATAAATAAAAACTCAAATCAAAATTAAAAAAAAATAATGATAGAGGCCCATTTCTGATACCAACCTCAGGCCTTCATACAGATGTGTACCCACATACATACACACTGCACACATACATATCGGACAGAAAGAAATCAAATGAGAACGAACTAGCTGATTCCTTGTTCACAAATGTAAAACACTAAAGAATATTTAAGACTGTCCTCCTAATAAGCAGGCTAGGGGAGGAGCACATTTGGAAGTAGAGCTTGAATGAAGCATCTTTCCCTAAGCAAATCTACACCTTTTTAATTTTGTAGGGTAAGTTAGATTGGCTTATTGGCTTTAAATGAACACCAAATTGCTTGAACACCAAACACCCACTGTCCGGATACTCCTGACTTCTTATCCAAGCAATTGTCTTAAAGTCTGTCTATAGTGACTCTCTCGTGCACTTGCAGTGGACTTCTGGATAGGCCAGGAGATGCCAGACAAAGGTTCTGCCCTTCCGTTGGTGATTCCCATCTGCAGACAAACATGTTGTCAAATCAGCTGGAGACAGGACATAGCAAGGCATTTGGAAGAACCTGGCTGAGGCCATGCTTTCTCCAGTGCTGAAGCTGCAGCTCAGGTCAGCAGGGGTGAACTTTTAGTGCTGTTTGGATCTAGCAGATGAACTGACTTAAGGTCATTTGTCCATGCTGGGTCAGGTGATGCAACTGTGGCCCATAGCCCTGGGAAAGCATCTGTGACACATCAGGATGGGTCTGACCCAATCTTAAAATCCTCGAAGCTTTTCAGTGAAATTAAAGTACTTGTTTGGGAAGTATTTGCTCATCATCTCCCGTGTTCTTTTACAAACTTCTACCTTTTTATTTAATTTAGATTTGAGACGTATTTAAATGTGCTGGTGCTCCTGAAAGCTAATGGGAAAATGACTTCTCTCTGGAGATAAGGAGGAATAGAAAGGCTGCCACCCAGCCATGTGTTTTTGTGCTTCTGAAATTATTTATCCCCCCTGCAATCTTCTCTGACAGAGATGTAATTGCCTCAGTAATATAAAAGCGGGTGGAAAACATTTGGCAGGCGAGTCTCTGTGATGCATTTGTTCTGAAGAGAAGCGACATAGTGACAGAATGGCAAATGATAACCAAAATGTGGTTTCCTTTGAAATGAGTCTCACCGAAACCTGAGTAATCCAGTCACGTGTGCCTCTAAACTGCCAGCATGCCCCTTCTTTAAATACAGAATTAAGAATTTAAACTCCTGTTAAACAATTTTATAAGTCTACAAGTCTGCTAGCTGTGATTTGAGAATTAAATAGAAGCTCTTCTCTTTTAAGAAAAGATTGAATAGATGAAAAATAGATTATAGAGTAATATGAGGGACACCACTGAGCAAGGAAATAGAAAAGATATTTAGAGGCTGTCAGAATGAGGAATCACAATTGATACAGTGTAGGAATCAATGCCAACTTGTGTTAAAAAAAATCAAATGAATTTACCACAGTACTTTTGAATTGGTTCAATTATAGCATATGGGACATTTTTAAACATTTGTGTGTGTGTGTGTGAGAGAGAGAGAGACAGAGAGAGAGAGAGAGAGAGAGAGAGAGAGAGAGAGAGAGAGAGAGAGAGAGAGACAGAGAGAGACAGAGAGAGAGAGAGAGAGAGATGTACTCAAGGAATCCATAAGAGGATGCTTCCTGGGGCTAGAGTTGTGAGTTGTGAGTCACCTCGTGTAGGTACTAAACACCAAACTCAGCTTAGCATGTGATTTTTAAACATGAGATTCACCAAAAGAAAAACACCGAGTAGTACAAATATGTTTGGAAAAGATTTTGGTAGATTTATTTTACAGCAATGAATAGATGTTCTTGAATGGATTGGTTTGTTCATTTGTTTACTTATCAATTATTTATTTATTTCGAGATGGATCTCTTATATTCCAAGCTAGCCAGGAACTCACTCTCTGTCCAGTCCTGAACTTTGATCCATGAGCCTCTCTTCACAGTTGTTGGGAGTGTGTGATTATATACTGGGCATGGTGCTAGTATCTTAAATCAGTAATATTCAAAAATATCCAGATAGATGTGTGAGTACTTCTTATAGCTAAGGACAGATATTAGAAAACAGTTACACTTATTCCAGGTCCCTCATAATTGCCTTTGGAAAGGTGTTCTTTAGAATTGTGTCTTTGTCAAATGGTTTCCTGAATGATGGCGGGCGGGGAGTTGTTTTGAAGTTAGTACAAAAGTCTTTCCAATTTTTATAGCACAGGTTTTTAAAAAATATAATAATCTATACAGAACTGTTCGACCTAATCTGTGACCTTTATACTTCCATTTCAGTTAACATGTGTTTGTGACAGTATTTATGATTCAGCCATGTCAAAGCTGGAAATATTTCCTTGCTCATATAGCATATGGTGTCAAAGAAAATGCACTTCTTGATGGATGTCAGTCAGACATTGTGTTTTAGAAAAAAATGGTGTGAAAGGTCACTGAGCATAGAAACAAATAGAGAGGTGCTTTTGAGCAGCACTGGGACCCCGGTGGACCTTTCTTCTCTGCCTGCACTTGTCATGAAAATCAGTGAATGCCTTTTAAATATCAGGACACATAGCACACTTCCTCCATTATGGAGTTTTGTGGCAAAAAAAAAAAAAAAAAAAAAAAAAAAAAAAAAAAAAACCCTAATGAAATTTGGATGCCCTCTTTGACTATAAAAGGTAAATATGGCATTAGCATGATATTTTGTCAATGGATATTGCTAACTGTAACACTAACCATTGTAGATGCATTATTCTAATTAAGAACAAATCTTAATGTATATGGTGTCATACTTCTTTGTTTGTTGGTTGTTATATTTTGAGCCAGATTCTTGCTGTGAATCTTGGCTGATCTTGCACACAGTGTGTAGGACAGGCTGGTTTTGAACTTGTGACCCTCCTGAATCACTCTCTGTAGTGCAGGAGTCACATGTGTGTATCACCATTCCTGGATTTGCTATTGTTTATCTTACTCCCACATTACAGATGAGAGAAAATGGGATTCAAAGGTGGCAACAATTTGTCACAAGGTGGATAAATACCAATAGGGAGTTTTGGTGGTGTTTGTTCATTTTTTTAATTCTAATATAGAAACACTGAAACTGCAAATACTACCAGACTGCCATGTTCTATTTGGAACACATGCACACTTTGTATAATCATCAATAACTATAATCTTTAAAGGCAAAGCACCCAAGGGTGTTTAATAAGTTCATCTTCCTCCAAGTACTTTAAGCATACATCCCAATATCTGACTAAATTCCCCTTTCTCCCCAACTCCCCCCCTCTGAGACTCTCCTTAATTACTTAAGGATAGGGAGAAAGAGTGGGGAAGGAAGGGGAGAGAATTTCTCCATTAATTCCCAGAGAAATTTCCTTCAATTTTCATGCCATCAGTACAAATATAATCTCATATTTTTATGAGTTCAGAACTTATGAACGAGGGGAAATATGTGATATTGCGAGACAGCATTAATTAACTTAGTATGATAATCTCTAGTGCTAAATATTTTACTGACAATGACATAACTTCCCATATGGTGAATATGTGACATGTACACCATCTCTTGTGTTGTGCAGCTAGGTTGTTCCCATAACTTAGGTCCCCAAAGCAATTAAACAAACAAACAAACAAACACACCAATGCCAGCTGATTGTCTTTTTTGTTAGACTGGAGTGCCTGACAACTCAACTCATACCATTCACTTTTTCAAAAGATGTCCTCCCTGACTCAAGGATAAATGACTTCTCTCCAAATAATTCTCAGTTTACCACTGGTTATTGGTAAGATTCTAATGGAAATTTACTTAACAAAAAAAAAACATATTACCTTCTTATCTAGTGCTTTTTTTTCATAACGTCACAACATATCATTCAAAAATAAGCCAGACATGGACTCTGTTGCCTGCTTTTCAATCACTTACCCCTAACAAGGCTGCCTTGCTTAGCCATGGAGGATGAGGATGAGTTCAGTCCTGATGCTACTTGGTGTGCTGGGATGGCTTGGTGCAGGGTCTCCCCTTTTCTGAGGAGAAGGGGAAAGAGGGTAGGGGTAAGAGGGTGGGAGGGCAGGAGTGGGAGGAGAGGAGGAAAGGGGCTATGATCCGGGTGTAAAGTGAATACATAAATTTAAAAAATAAGTCAGAAAGACATGGACAGCTGAGAACCCCTGGACAGTGTTTCAGAGATGACACAAGAAGATTTGAGCTTATCACTTCCATTTTTCTTCCTACAGAACCCACTGCTGCTCCCACCGATGTCAAGGCTACCAGTGTGTCTATGTCAGAGATTCTTGTTGCATGGAAACATGTTAAGGAGAGTCTCGGAAGGCCACAGGGGTTTGAGGTATGCACAGAGTTATTGAAAGCCGGCCTTTTGTTTTGTTGGCACTGTGTCTTGCTAAACAGATGGTTTGAAGATGCTTCACCAGAATCATATTCCTTTGAAACTTGGCTCTATGTTAAAGAAAGAAACACTGTTCTCCAAAAAACTATTTTGCTTCTCATTAGTTGACTTATTTTCTGTAGTCTCCACATCACTGCAAAAATAGAAATGGGAATGAAATGGATTTTTAGACAAAGCCAGAAACTATGGGTGGGTATTTATTTATTTTTACTATTTTAAAACAGAAGTGACAGCTATGCTGCCATCATAAATATGCAATATCAGTTCAGTGACATCATCAAGTTTTGTCCTGCTCACAGACTGAAGGACTGTGAGATAGCTATGAACTTGAGTAGTCCAGCCTAAGTACGAGGAACACCCCCCCCAGAAATGTTTGATAGTGTATCAACATCAAGATGCCCCTTGTATTAAATGCCTCTTGCTCTGGAGTAGAGAGAACAGATGTGGGGAAAAGCACCAGAAAAATAGAACAGTAACTGGTCTGATCAGTTTTCAATGAGGGTCCTGCTTCCTGGAACTGTTAAGAAGTGGACCTTTCTGTCAAATGTAAGAAAGACGGAACTTAGTAGTGAATTAGATATGAGCTATGGGGGAAAAAAAAAAACTAAAGATTTATGACCCACACACTGTGTAAATAACACACAGAAGTCAGGAATTCTTTTTGGATGTTAAACTTTATAAGTCTTTATTTCTCCGTGCGGCTTATTGTTGGGTTGTTACTGTTTTGTTGGTTGTCAGGGATATTGTTTAAAACAAGACCTCATCTATCTCCCAATTCACTAATATCTGAGGATGACACTGAACTCCAAAGTGCAGGGGTTACAGGCATGTACCTCCCCACTCTGCTCTGTGGTACTACAAGCCAAACCAGGGGTTGACCACATTGCTCAATCAGTCTAGAAACTTAGATATATCCCAACCTGGCAATCTATCCCTCTGAAGAATCACCAGTATGTAAATGACATTTTCATCTTATATTGGCTGGGGTCACTGTACACTGATCAAGAAGATACAGAGAAACTAAGCCCTATGGTATCCTATCACTTGGAGTCCAATAACAGAGAAGGGTCTAACCAAATATGCTATGAGGGAAACACTGGAGAAATTCAGAAGCCTGAAGAGAAATTTCAAGAGGTCAAGAATGTTCCATTGACCCGAATGCTGCCAAAAAATTCAAGACAAAGTCCAAACCAAGTGCAGTGGCACACACCTACTGGCAGGCCAGCCCTAAGCAACACAGGGAGACTTTCGGGCTCAACATTAAAAATTCAGAGAAAGATGACATGTCTGATATCCAGGAGGGAATGGCAGTGATGAGCAGAGTCCTGGGGAGGGTTGGTTTCATGCTGATCAAGGCTGAAAGTGAGGATAAGGACATGTCAGAGCGCAGTGTCTTTGCTCAGACTATCTCCTTCAGCAAGGCAAGTTTTCACAGCTATAAAGTTGAATGTCCTCAGTAATTACAAGCTGACCATGAAAGGCAGATTCTGGTAGGTTCAACACTAGGGCTGTATTTTAAACCTCAATTAACATAAATCCTGAAAATGTGACCAGGAGAGGCGTATGAGCACAATAACATTTATTCTGCTTTATATTATCAAATAAAGACTAAAAATAAGGAATTATGGGCTGAGAAGTTGACTCCACAGTTAAAACACTCAAGCAAAACCGTGAGGACCAGACTTTGTATCTGCATAATCTATATCAACGCTAAGTGGCTGTGGTGATGGACCCAAAAGGCAGAGACAGGGGACCCCAGAGCAAACTGACTAGCAAGATGAATCTGTGAGCTCTGGTTTCAATGTAAGATTCTGCCTCATTGGATAAGGTGAAAGAGCAATGGAGGATGATTTCTGGCTTCTACCTCAGGCCTCCACACACACTTGCATACATGGATGCACACCAAAAATACATGTGCACAGGCAAACCACATGTCATAGTTAGGTTAACTATTGTTGTGATGAAACATCATGACCAAAGCAAGTTGGGAAGGGAGGGGCTTATTTGGCTTACACCTCCACATCACTGTCCCTTGTCAAAGGAAGTCAGGACAGAAACTCAAGCAGGGCAGAAACCTGCAGGAAGGAGTGGATGCAGAGGCCGTGCTGTTGCTTACTGGCTTGCTCAGCCTTCTATCTTATAGAACTCAGGCCCAGGGATGGAGCTACCCACAGTGGACCAGGCTCTTCCCCCTGTAGCACTAATTAAGAAACTGCCCTACAACTTATGTATAGCATGACTTTATGGAGATATTTTCTCAACTGAGGTTTCCTCCTCTCTGATAAGGCTAGATTCTGTCTAGTTTACATAAGAGTAGCCAGTATACCATTTATGCATAGAAATAGAAATAATATATAAAATTTGTTACAAATGTCCACATCCTGTGAAATGGAAAATAAAGTACATAACTTTTTAAATCAAAAGATAAATAAAATGTAAAATTCAATGGCCAAATATGGCACTGACTATTCATTGTAAGCAAAATATATCCAACCATGACTTTTACTTCCTTGGTCTCATTGCTGTCAACTGGAGACTTACTGGGATGTAATAGTCTTAACACTCACCTCTCTTCTGCATTCTTCCTACCTTAAAACCTCTGCCCACCCAAGACTATCCTCCTCTTATTCCTGAGCATTTCTCCTGCTAAAAATGTCAACAAAAAAAAAATCAATAATTGTGACTAAATCTTACACATATTTCATCTTCTCTCCACGTGCTCTACTCTGACCCTGCCACATTCCAGCTTTGTTTACTAATGCTAGACTTCTGATCTGTTAACAAAACAAAAAATTGAAACCATGGCCTATGTTACCAAAATCAGTAAGACTGGTTTTAGCTTTTATATACCAGTATCCGTCTTAAGGCTTAATTTTCCACATTTCAAATTTTCCCTTCAATGAGTAAAATTCAGTTGCTAGACTGTTTGGGAAATGCCGGTGATAGTGTATTTGGTGGCGCCTCCTATTTTTAAATTAGAATGTGTAAATGAATGCTATATTATAATGGAGGAAGACCAATTTAAAAATCATGTAAACAAATCACCCAGAATGAGCTAAGGAGATGGTTTAAATCCCAGCACAGAGAAGAGGAGTGAATATAAAATTCCAGCCCTAACCAAGAAGCCATTTGCAACTGATACCTTCTAGAAGTTGGAAAAATCAGTTTCCCTCAAAGTGCAGGGCAGGTGCCAACAAAAAAAACAGACTTCAGGTTTTCACTGTGTGCTTTCTGTTTTGAGAAGGTATTTTCTGTCTTACTGTGTTCGTTTCTCTTTAATTTGTTTCTTGTTTGTGTGGCAGGGGTTGAGAAAAAGAGAGAGAACACGAAAGTGGGGAGGGAGGTGTGGGGGAGGATCTGGGAGGTGTTGGGAGACAGGAAAAGAATATGATCAAGAAATACGATATTTTTTAAATCTTTGTTTTATCCGGGCTTGGTGGCGCACACCTTTAATCCCCGCACGCCGGAGGCAGAGGCAGGCGGATCGCTGTGTGTTCGAGGCCAGCCTGGTCGACAAAGTTAGTCCAGGACAACCAAGACTACACAGAGAAACCCTGTCTCGAAAAACCAAAAAAGTAATCTTTGTTGTAACTTTTAACAAAAAAGAGTTAAAGGTGCTAGAAGTAGAATGTATTTCCAAAGAGGACACCACCAGGAGCAGGAGGTACACCTTCTCATGGCCTGGCCTTCCAGATGCATAAAAGAAGGAAGCAGACAAAGTCCCAACATGCATTGCTCTCTGCACGCTGGCTGCAGGTAAAATGCAGAGTGAGCAGCTGCCCTCATGCTCCCACCATGGCCGCATCTCCCCTACAGGGGCCAACTGTAGTCTCCCGTGCAAATAAACCTCCCTTCATTAACGCTGCTTCTCCTGGGTATAGCATTGCAGCAACGAGAAAAGTCAGTAAGCTAGGAAGATTCACATTTCTATCACTAGCTGGCACTCTGATGTAAAGAGTGGGAAAAGGAGGAGGAAGAAAGCCAAGGAGAGCGTTAGGAGATTGCTGTCCTGAAGCAAGGCCTGCGGTGATAAGACAGAGGGATCTGTGAAGTGATGCAAAGTGGATGGTTTTAGATGAGGGCTGGCAGAATTTGTTGACAGGAGAGAAATTATTATTTCTGCTTTGCTGGATTAGTAAATTGTGCCATTTTCCAAAAGTATACAGGAAAGAAAACGACAGATTTGCAGGTAGGAAACTAAGAGTTCTATTTTGTCCGAATTAAGCTTGGGGTTCCTATTAGAAATACAAGGGTGTCACTTGGTTAGGCCATAGGATATGGGGGTTTAGAATCTAATTGAGAGATCAGGCCTGAAGGAATAGAAGTGTCCTCAAAAGCCATGTAATTAAGTAAAAACCTCTGAAGGGGATGTCTCAAGGCCAGAGAAGATGAGAGGAAGGCAAAAAGAGGGTTCGGCACTCAAACAGTATAAAGTCTCACAAAAAACAAAAAACAAAAAAACAAAAAAAAACCAGGACCAGCAAGGAGGCTGGTAAGGGAATCAGTTACACACACACACACACACACACACACACACACACACACACACACACATAAATAAGACTATATGCTGATGGGAGAAGGAAGTAGCTGATTTTGCTTAGGGCTGCTTTAGATCAGGCATGAGGCACAAAAGCACAGCCTGGGCTGAGTTAAGGACTTGTTCATAAATAAGTGATCAGTACGTCTCTTGTTGGCAATTCGGTTACTTCAGATACAGACATCCAACAGCCCCCTAAGATTACTACTCCCTAAATAATTGTTAGTGGCAGCAGTAATTTGGGAAGGGGTCTCCATTCATACCTCATCACCATCGTTTCCATGTTAAAAATTATCTGAATCTCCTGTCAGTACACCATGGTGGTTTGATGTTCCCAAGAGCCAAAACTATCCAATAATATATATCAATAGTTATTGTGAACAAGACTCAACATCTGGACATATTTTTGCACCAAAGATTCAACATAAGCCTAATTAACCTGGGAAACTATTTTAGCCATATTGGCTAACAGTTTAATAATCATACTTTTATATTAGAAATTCCCTGTGACACATTTGATGTGTGGAACGTGCCAAATAAGGAATCATTTCTGCACTCACGTGCACAGATTCATGTCCTTTCATGTTCCCGTTACATGCATAATCCCCTACCACAGTTCCACATGGAGAGCTGAGTCTCTGGAATTCACAATGCAGCTGTAATAAACAACAACACCTCAATCAATAAGCAAACGTGAATTTACTGGTGACTCTCTTGAGTCTGGAAACTTTGCAGTTTCTCTTTCATTTCTTTCACAAGTAATTGGAGAAGGCTACACTCAGCAAGATCATGAAGAAACAGTACTAACCTGAGACCAGCAAGGTCTGATGATAACCTTTCCCGTCTCCTCAGCCAAGGCAGTAGCCAAGGCCTCTAGCTCCCTAACTCTCTGACCCAGACTGTAAATGTTCCTGAACCTGGTTGCCACCCAACTCAAATTGTGATCCCAAGTTGTCAGTTAAATTTTGGCCTCAGACACTACTGGCCTCACAATCTGGATGTTTTGTCTGGTCTCATTCATTATTTAGTTACTTATCTAGCAAATATTTATGGAGTTTCCCACTATGCTCAGGTGCAGGGTTGATGCTAAACCAGAAAGTAAAGTGGACAAAGGTAGGAACCCTTATAAAGCTCACATTCTTGCCATGCATGCTGGTACTTGCTGCACACTTGCATAGCACTCAAGAGGCTACAGGGGAAGATTTTGAATTCACGGGCAAGTCAGAGCTGACAGTCACATAGTGAGACTCTCAAAAACAATGCTGTCTTAGTTAGAGGTGCCATTGCTGTGAAGAAGCACCAGACCATGGCAACTCTTAGAAAGGAAAACATTTAATCAGGGCTGGTGTACAGTTTCAGAGGGTTAGTCCATTATCATCATGCCGTGAAGCATGGCAGTATGCAGGCAGACATGGGGCTGGAGGTGCTGAGTGTCCGACATATTGATCCATAGCAGAAGACTGTTCCAACTGGGTGGAGCTTGAGCACAGGAGACCGCAAAGCCCACCCCCACTGACACACTTCCTTCAACAAGGCCACACCTCTTAATAACGCCACTCCCCATGGGCCAAGCATTCAAACCCACGACCCTCTGGGGGCCACACTCATTCAAACCATCACTAATACAAAACAAAACAAAAAGATAATTCCAGCCCCACTGTGGCAAGGGAGGTGATTTCCATTTTCTTGAGTTTGGGTTTAGTTTTTGTGTTTTGTTTTTTGTTTCAGTCATAAAATGAGGTC
Source organism: Acomys russatus (assembly GCF_903995435.1). Taxonomy (NCBI): domain Eukaryota; kingdom Metazoa; phylum Chordata; class Mammalia; order Rodentia; family Muridae; genus Acomys; species Acomys russatus. The sequence continues at coordinate 5,931,456 of NC_067150.1, read as the reverse complement.
TTGATTCTAATGCCAAGTAACTCCTTTCCCTAGTGACCTGGTTTAGGTATTTTCTCCCTGATGCAGCTATACAGAGTAGCAGTAAGGGCACCAGTCTACGTTTCCCTGATCCCATCTGTCACTACACTACTCAAGTGTGTTTTTTGTGCCATGAGGAATCTGCCATTACATCTTATAGGAAATAATAAAGCAAGCATTTTGACATAAGATAACTTCCATTTGCAATTAACCCAACTCTTTCAAATATTAACTACTTGATCCCAATCAAAGACACTGTTTTGTTGTTCTTGTTCTTGTTGTTGTTGTTTTGTTTTGCTTTGTTTTGTTAAATTAACTAATTACTCTGGGATAGCCTGGTGTACATAGTGAGTGCTAGGCTAGCTATAGCCAAGGCTACAAACTAAGACATAATTTAGGAAGAAGAAAGAGAAGGAGGCAGAGGAAAGAGAGGAGGACAGAGGAAGGTGGTATTATAGAAGGAAGGAAGGAAGGAGGATAGAAGGAAGGAAGGAAGGAAGGAAGGAAGAAAAGACAAATAGACAAGGCTATAAGGGAGCTAGTTCCCAGCCTCCCATGCAACTTACTTAGTAGTACGAGACTTGAGGTCACTACAGCAATATCTTTCTATGTCTTTGTGACCAATTTATGGACGTTTCTCATCATCACAATTAGGCTACATAAAGAATCCACGAGCTTTCATGCACTTCTAAGACTGTCCCTCTGTACCTCACAATGAAGACAAATGACACCCTCTGATAGCCCAAATGCACACACCCATCTACTTAGTATTTTACAATTGTGCTGATGGCCTCATAAAACAACTTTGAGCTCTTTACAAGGTGTTTGAAATTTTTTATGGCTATAAAGGCTAAATTTAGAAAACAGGATCCCAGAGCCATGTTGAGATATTTAGCCTGTGAGATGTAGTTTGATTGAAAATTGGAAATGGTCTGTATCTATTGAACAACTCTAATTCATGAATAACCATGACCTTCCCATCTGGAGTACCATGTCTGTCTCTGGAATGTGCAAATAAGCTATTCGGTTCTGTCTTGACTTTACGGACTCGCCAGCACTCAAGTGTCCAGTGAGTGGTAATCCCTGAGTCTGAGAGCAGCATCCCTCACATTTCCAAGAGCATGTCAGGACGTTTATGAGCCTGAAAATTCAAAGCAGATGTCATCCTGGCAGGAAAATAGAGTGAGAGTCCAGGGCGATCATATCATCATTTTCTGGTTTCCCTAGATCTGCAGGAAGGCTGTCAGGAATTGTGGAAATGCAATCTGTTTTGCTGCACTAAAGCTAGCTACTAGGCCAGGTCCTCACACTCTGCACCTAAAAGAGCCCAGTCTACTACTGGGGAAGTTTATGGGAAACTAATCAGAACAAACATCATGCTAACGATAGGATTCTCATGTCCGTAATTATCATGGGATTCTGTAACACCTTGACCCTCAAAAAACAATGAAGATGAATCTATGCAAGAGCCCTCCACAAGTTTATGTTTCTGTATGCTGGGGCATATACGTCTGTCCCTAAAACACCCTCTTTTTTGCACAATAAAAATGGTTTATTTGCTGAGTGAAATAGAAAAAAGAATTATTTCCAGTAGATATAATTCTTTTAAAAAATGTTATGCTTTTTGCCTAGGGAACAAAACCTCCCATGATTACCAAGTGTATGGTATCTGTTTTTATTCCTCCCAATTGTAAGAGAATTTTAACTATATTGATTTTATATATATATATTCATTTTAATAGTAAGCAAGCAATAACACAACTTCTTGGTAGAGAGACTGATGCCAAGTGCCTTTGTTTTAGTTCTGAACTTGATGCTTATTGAGAGGAAAGCAGAAGATGAGATAATTCGTTCCATTTAACACTGGTCTCTAAATCGCAGCGCTAGGACCCTCTTCTCGGCTTTGTGCGGCACTTATATGTGTTCACTTTTAAGCTTCCAGGGAATCTGCCACTTAGGAGTTCATTTCAGACTTGTCACTAAAGCCATTTCAGCTTATTGATTGCCTGAAAAGATACCAATTGTGCTGTGCTTTATAAAATAAGTCGTGGTGGAGATTTCTTAAGGGGAGAAGCGACCTGATTGTTGTTGTTTATTTTATGATCTGGATGCTAAACATCAAAGCAGAAGATGAAAACAAATGGGCCTTGGTACTGTGTGACAATAAGCCATGGTAGGCAGATTGCACTCAATTTGTCTATCAGGAGAGGGAGTAAAACTGGAATTGCAGATATAAGCTAAAGGGAAGAAGAAGCTGAAACAAAGCCAGTTGCGAAGGGCTAAGACAAAGACTGTTTTTCTTTCCATATGGTATGTGGGTGGCCTTTGTTTTGCAGATTCTCTGTGCTTTTTATTACAACTATGTAAAAATAAGAATGCAGTAAACTAGACCATGAGAAGATGCCAATCCTCCTTCTTTTCTGAAATTCTGTGGCTTTTGATATAAACCAAATGGTTTTCATGTCATTATTGTTAGGTTTCCTTCTTTGAGTATTTTCATAAATTGTGAAGTATACAAAGCCCTTTTTCCCAAAAAAAGATAAGTAGACCAAAAAACCTAATATTTCAGGTGCTTAACCAAGATGCTCACTGGTCCCATTGAAAGACAACCCCATTTAATGCTTTTAGAAAGCGACCAATAACGAATCTCAGTTTTCTGGGGTTTTCTTTCACCTGTGCTACATTAAGGGCTGTGTGGAGAAAATTCTCTACACCAAGTGAATACAGGACTATTCAATTATTTGCCTGACATATGTGCTCAAAAAGTACCGAAAGAATTTGCAAAATCTCTTCTTGGATTTATCACTATGTATTTATTTGGTTGGTTTTGAGACAGTCTTATGCACTGCAAGCTAGCCTTGATCTTGCTATGTAGCCAACGATGGCTTTGAGCTTCTGATTCTCTTGGCTCTACCCAGTGAGTTCGTGGACCACAGGTTTCTACTATCACACCCAGTTTATATGGTACTAGCAATTCTAAGCAAGCATCCTACCACTGACCTACATCCCAAGACCTATCACTATATTATTTTTATGCTACATATAAATGTTATATTTTTTACTTTAAGATTTAACTTTGTATTATGAAAAGAATTTAAATTCTTAAACACGTGTCATACAAATAGTATCTTTCATTTCTATACCCTAGGCACTCAACCATAAACCATTTCCAGCTGAGAAATAATAATAAATTTTATGGATAACTCCACTTAATCCTGTTACTTTGAAGTGAATATCAGCAGTTATACTGGTTGTTTCATCAATCACAATGCACTAAAAAGGAAGTGGAGAAATGGCTCAGAGGTTAAAAACAATTGTGTAATCTTTAGAGATCAGATCCCAACACACATGTAACAAGCCAGGTATCCGTTACATGCCTGTAACCATCCAGGTCCAACCTGGGTAGAAACGAAAAGATTGACAGAGCATACTGGCTCCTAGCCATGCCAAGAAAACCTGAGACATAGATCCAAGGAATCAGAAAAGAGTGGTAGCTGAGGCAACTCAACACCCTCTCTGGCCTCCTATATACATTCACATGTTCACACAAGTACACAACCCATCAATATTTTAAAATTCTACACAAAGCAATCCCGAAATACAAACTGTTTTTTAGACTGTTAGCCTTCTGCTTCCTGAGGACCCCTGAGTAGAAGAACACACTCACTTTCCAGAGTATACATGTACCGTATTTTCGTTATCAATCCATCAGTTGAAGGACATTTTGTTTGTTTCCATTTACCCTATATTGTGAACAGAGGAGCAGTGCACATGGCTGAGCAGGCGTCTGTGGAGCAGCATGTAGATTGCTCTGGGCATATGCCAAGAAGTGGTATAACTGGGTCATATGGTAAATTTATCTTTAGCTGTTTGAGAGTTCACCACACTGTCTTCTAGAGTGGCTGTGCCAGTTTCCAATGCCACCAGCAGCAGGGGAGGGCTCTCTGTGCCTCAGCGCCAGTCACGGAGAGAACTAGGTATAGACTGTTTTGTTTATCTTTCACATTCTTAGTGGGGTAAGATGAAAATCAAAGTTGTGTTAATTTACTAAGGCGAGGAACACTTTTTAAGGTATTTCTTAGCCATTATTTCTTTTTCTTTTTCTAAGAACTCTATGTTCAGGTTCCAGACACAGTTTTAAAGGGCTCATTAGTTTCTTTAGCATGTATAAATCCTCGGCCAGATGTCTACCGAGCAAAGGTTCTCTCCCAGTCTCTAGGTTTCCTCTTCACTAGAATTGCTTCTTTACCTGAGGAGAGGAATTTTAGTTTTATGAAGTCCAAAATCAACAAGCTCGGGATACAAGCCTGAAGCAGCTTTCTCAAGCCTGATCTGGCCTCTATTCCCCCTCCCATCCCCCACGCCCCATTCCCGACCCCCGCAACCCCCCATTCTCCACCCCCAACCCCCCACCCGCATCCTCCCCCTGCACCCCCGATGAGTGCGTGCAGTTCACAGGTCAGCCCAGGATGGCAGCAGAACCTGATTCCTATTTGGATGGAGTCTATTCATTCCCCTGCTTCCTTCATTTCCTGAATATCCCTTCTGTTCCAAGCTGCTTTTTCTACCGTACTTCCCTGCCATGCCCCCAGCTGGCAAGGCTGGCCAAATCTTTCTCACCAGAGCCCATGGGACTCCAGGAATGAGATCCCTTAAAGGAAACAGCCACATAACAGACAGGACCTGTCTGCTCCAGCTTCAAGGAAGAACCCTGTGTGGATCTGAGCACTCTAGCCTGTTTGTGCAGAACTGTAATTCCCATTGGGGTAGAGGCTGTATCACCACACTACTCAGTGTGGGCACCTGTGTAACATCCTCATATTAGCAATGTTCCTCAACTTCACCACCAGCCTTCCTCTTTCTGCTTCCCCGCTTGCTCTCCTTTCCTTCAGCCCACTTTGAGTAAGCTCAATCTGGTATATTTCAAAATTTCCAGAACCTTGTAAAGAACTAACTCAGACTATTCATTCTCTCTGTGTCTGTTTTCTACGTCACTAAACACCACACCAGTCATTAGCGTTCCTTCTTTCTAGCTCACTTCGTATAATGTGCTCTTGCATATTCCTTCATATTCCTACATGTCCTTCGTGCTCATAATAAATATGTGTCAAAGGTTGCATTCAAAGGATCATATAGTAGGTAGATCATATGGTATTAAGTGCATAATTCTCTCAAGATGAGTATTTTTCTACCTAAACCATTAACATTCAAGTCAAAACTTTTCTTCTTTAATTTCATCAAGATATATTAAAAGACTTTTGGATGTGTAGATCATCTCATAAATCTTACTTAAGCACAGCAGTAAAGGTAACAAATTACTTCCAAGAGTTCCTTATTCACTGTGCTCTTTTTAAAAGTTAGTTAAAAAAAAAAAAAAAAAAAAAAAAAAAGGCAGGGTGTGATAACACATCTTTCAGCCCAGCACTCTGGCAGGCAAAGGCAGTCAGATTTCTGTGATTTCAAGGCCATCCTGCTTTATAAAGTGAGTCCAGGACAGCCAAGGACATAGGGAAACCCTCTCTCAAAAAGCAAAACAAAACAAAATTTTAAAAATTAGTAAAGAGAGCTAGAGAGATAGCGCAATAGGTGAGTGTGTGCTACCAAGGCTGAGTTTGGTGGAAGGAAAGAATTGACTCCCTTAAGTTGTCCTCCGCTTGGCATGTGCAGGCCACAGCACATGACTACACACGCACACACACTCACCAGCATGCAGATGCACACACACGTGCACACAGATAAATGTAATAAAAAATAAGATTTAAAAAAGTGTCCTAAATAAAATTCAGTAAAGATGGTAAAGAATAGAAGAAAACTATTCCTATACTGAAATACACAGATCAAGAACAAATTAAATTCTATAGGTAGCAAATCTCTTTCATTGTTTTTCAGATAGCAAAAGCAGCATCTCAGAAACAAAAATACAAATTGATTCAGAAAGTGGCATCCTTGGTATTCCTGCCACATTTCCAACTTCCTCACTTCATATCCACTAATCACTATTCCATTGTCTCATAAATATTTAAACTTTAACTAATCATTGTTTATTTATCTTATTTGATTCATTAAATTGTGTCCTTTATGATGAAATTACCTGTGGGCACAAAGCAGCTAATATTCATGTAATCTAATCACACTGCCTGCCAGCCCATCTCAGGAGATAAGGAAGCTGCAGACAGACTAAACTGAGGCAAGTTGGCCTTTGCCAAGTAAGATAAATGCATCTTCTGTGCAAATCAGGCTCCTCTGGCTGGACCCTACCGCTCTAGGCAGAAGGCATGCTGATGATGAATGTTACATAAGCCCAAGGCACGTAGGAGGCAACTGCAGCTTTGGTCAAGGAAAGGTTAGAGTGCCTTTAAATGCTGGTGCCAGTGAAGATTCAATAGGGCAGCAGTGAAATGCCTGCCTTTCAACCTCAGTTTCCACTAATTATGACTGCTGCTTTTAGCAGCACTAGTGGATCTTCTGGACTTGTGTAAGCCCAGCTTGTCCTAACTCCCCTTAAACTATGCATGGAGTCGTGAGGACAAAGACAGTCTCGTTGTCATCTCAGCAAGTGGCACAAAGTAAAACTGTTATAGAGCTTCATATGTTTTTCCTTTTCTTTCATCTCTGTGCAATGACCCAGCCTCAAAATCCTATTTTCTAGGTTCAAGCAAGCAATGGAATAGCCTCTGGCTTCCCTTTCCTTTATCTTTGCTTCACTGAAACAAACTGCACCAAGGCAGATGAAGCTTTGTGTTTTAGCTCATGCCCGAGGAGATTTCTCTTTGTTGCAGGGAAAGTAGGAGTGGGGGCTTGGGCTGGCAGCCAGGCATCTGGCATCGACCTGCATGGCGCGCTCCAAGCATCTAAAAGGTACCATTCTGAGATGCAGTCATCTCCCCACTCAAAGCAGACTTCAAATCTCTTTAGAACACTTTAACACTCTTAAATCAATTGGATAAGGTACATGGGTAATTATATAGGATGACAAAAATCTAAAGAAGTAAAATGATTAACTGGCGAGGTTCTTTCTTTAATTTTAAAACTATTTATTTTATATAAACGGGTTTATTTTGTTTTGAGATTATGATATAATTACAACTTTTTTGCCGTCCCTTTCCTCCTTGAGAACTCTCCCACATACCCTTCCATACTCTTTTTCAAATTTATGGTCGTTGTTTTACTACTGGTTATTATATATATATATATATATATATATATATATACACACATATATCCCTAAATATAACCTGTCCAGACTGTTAATGTTACTTTTATGTATGTTTTCAGAGCACACTGTTTGGCACAAGAAGTTCCTTTTAATGGCTGACAGAAATAGATGATGGACAAATATATTAGATAAATAGATGACATACAATATACCAATGATACATTGATGAATATATATATATGTATATATGATAAATGTATGACAGACCTAAGATGAGGTGTTTAATTGAGATATATATAGCTAAAGAGCATCTCAGGATATGACGAAAACACAACGTCAGGACCCAAATTGCCAAAATAAAATACTCATTAGGAACAATACGATATGAAGTTAATGCTGATAATTTTTTAATTTATTTTATTTTATTATTTCTTGTACGTGGGTCTTTTCCCTGCATGTGTGTCCGGTATGTGCCTGGTGCGTGGGAGAGGTAAAAGAGAGCTGTTAACCACTGGGCCAACTCTCTAGCCCCAATACTGTTAAATATTTAAACTGAAGCTTCAAAGTAAAAACCTAAGAAATACTCTCAGAATGCAGAAAATTTGTGTTTTAAAAACACAGAGACGGTAGATGTGAAGGGCAGAAAATTTTAAGTTCATGAATGCAGGGAGGTGCAGAGGAAGTGGAACATTTACAGCAAAAGAAATACCCAAAAACATGGAGAAGAGCCTCAAACACTGAACAACAGCACAAAAAAAAAAAAAAAAAGAAATCATTATTTCCTGCCTGGCACTAATAAATTAGTATATCACTTATATCTTAAATAAAAAATAGTATTTTAACATGATAAAAGACAAAAGGGTCAAAAAGATAGTATTATTATACATAGCAAACATTCTAAATTATTAAACACCAGCACCTCACAGGGAGAGTGGGGAGCCAGGGGAGTGCTGTGAGTGAGTAGGGTTCCATAAGAGCCTGGAAGCACACTTACTCACATTTATGAAGAGCTAAGGAAACTGCCCCACATGCAACTGATATGCAGTGAACATAAAATTTAAATATAAACCTGGCTTCAAAGCCGTGATCTGCCTAAAGCTTGTAGCAATATGGAAACTTTCTTATATTTTTGCATGTCTGTTGGGAACAAAAATATAGTACTAACTCTTTGAAAACTAATGTGCCATTTTTGTATTAGAAGCTGAATTTCATTCCTAACTTTCAAGCCGGTAATCTCCTTTCTGGGGTGTGTTCTAGGGAATGTAGATAATATGCTAAGAAGCAACCTGCTGGGACTTAGCCACAACAGCAGAAGTGGGGGTGGGGGACACTGAGGAGATTCCTTAGTGGTTAGAGAGCCTGCCCGCAGCACGCATGAGGGTTTGAGTTCAGATCCCCAGCACACAGCACATGCCGGGTGGTTATGATGCCTGCCTGCAATTCCAGTTCTGAAAGGCAGAGACAGGATCCAGACCAAGCTGGCAAAAGAGATTAGCTTGGTCATAGAGGTCAGGCTTTGAATGACTCAGTGAATAGGGTGGAAAAGCAGAAGAAGCAGAACACCAATTTAGGGCCTCCACCTGCACACACACACACACACACACACACACACACACACACACACACACAAAGTTGTAAATTAACTAATTAATTAGAGTAAACGTGATAGTTGTAAACTACCTAAAGGCTCCATTATAAGATAATGATTATCTCACAGTTGAGTGGAGAGTGGGCTATGACTTTCACATGGACTCTGGTGCTCCATATTTAACCATGTCCCCTGGATGGGGAGACCTGGTGGCACTCAGAGTAAGGATAGCAGGTTACCAAGAAGAGACTTGATACCCTATGAGCATATACAGGGGGAGGAAGTCCCCCTCAGTCGCAGTCATAGGGGAGGAGAGTAAGGGGAAAATGGAAGGGAGGGAGGAATGGGAGGATACAAGGGATGGGATAACAATTGAGATGTAATATGAATAAATTAATAAACTATATTAAAATACTATAATAAATTTAAAAAAATTTTTAAAAAAGGCAATGATTATGAGTCTCCTCCTGGCTGCCTTCAGATCAAGATGCAGGAGTCTCGGCTCCTCCAGCGCCATGTCTGCCTGGATGCTGCCATGCTTCCCACCATGATGATGGTAATGGATGGAACTTCTGAAACTGTAAGCCAGGCCCCATGAAATGTTTCCCTTTCCCAGCAGTGGAAACCCTAAACTAAGACGGGAAGCTAAATTGAAGCTTGGTGGATTAACAGCTTTGGCAAAGGGCATTTCCAAACAACGTAGCGCTGACTGTGCTGTGTGGCTACTCATGGCCAGTCTTACACAAAGCTACAATGGAAAGGAGCAGACTGAGCAAAGCGTAGAGTTGGAGCAGGAAAGGAGCACCAAGTGATGTAAACAGATGAAAGAAAAGCCAGATGCAAAGTGCAGTAAAGGGAGTGGTGACCAGAGCAGGACCTCACCCAGCTAAGCCTCCAATTTGTGAAAAGGAATTAAAGTGAAGTGAAAAGGAAGGAAAGGAAAGCCAGTCATGGTCATGGTGGTGTACCATGATGGTGCATCCCAGCGCTCAGAAGGCAGAGGCTGTCGGAGATCATGGCCAGCTTGGTCAACAGAGCGAGTTCCAGAACAACCAAGTTTAGGCATTGAAGGAAACCATCAAACCATCAAAAACAGAAAGCTGGTTAAAAAAAAAAAAGTATTTGAACAAGGAGTCATGTTCCAGCCCCAGCAAGCAGCAGAACTTGGCAGTTCATGTGTCCATGTGGTCTTCACTTTAGAATCAAGGATAGAAGAACAGGGTGATGGAATCTCCCTCCGCGGCTAAGGAAGGCTGCTGAGGGCAGGTATGTGAGAGGGGTGTCCCCACACGGAGGCCCAGAGGGACCATGGCATGAAGCTATGAAGGTGAAGCCTGGATTGCTTTGAAGACCCCAGGATGTTGGAGGTACCAGAGCCATGGGATACGCGCCAAAGGAAGCTGCTAACAGGAAGTAGAACAAGCCCAGGAGAGAGAAGTGTGTTGCAGTCAATGGAGCTGGAGGTCTGAAGAGAGCTTTGACACCACACAGGGAGATGCAGAGTTTGGGGTTTGCCCAGCTGGTTTTCAGTCTTGCTTTGGTCCAGTATTTCCTCACTGTGCTGTCTTCCCTAGGTTTTGGAATGGGGATGCGTATCCTGTGCCATTGTGTGTTGGAAGTACGCAATGTGCTTTTCATTTTGATTTTACAGGGGATTACAGTTAAGAGATTGCGTGAATCTCAGAAGACTTTGAACTTTGGACTTTTAAGCACTGTAGATACTATGATAGACTGTGGGGACTTTTGAAGTTGCATTGCGTGCAGTTTTGCATTCTGATATGTCTGCCAGCTTATGGGGACCAAGCAGCGGAATATGGCGGTTTGCATAAAAATGACCCCATTGGGCCCATAAGGAATGGTACTATTATGAGGTTTGGCCTTTTTGGAGGAAGTGTGTCGCCGGGGGAGGGGGCTGGGGGGCGGGCGGGGGGTGTTGAGGTTTCAGAGGCCCAAGCGAGACACAGGGGCTCACTGTCTCCTCTCGCTGCCTGTGGATCTAGATGTAGAGCTCTCAGCTACCTCTCTAGCACCATGCCTGCTCACAAGCCGCCATGCTTGCTGCCATGACTGTAACGGACTACAGCTCTGAACTGTAAGCCGCTCCCAATTAAACATTTTATTTAATAAAAGTTGCCATGGCCACAGTGTATCTTCATAGCAATAAAATCATGACAGCCAAAAAAAAAAAAAAAAAAAAAAGGGTAGTGGTATTTTACATTTCACATGTACAAATGTGTTAATATCTTTAAAATGGAAAAGGGTATATGTATAACAACGTCAGCGAATGAAAGCAGGACATAAAATTATAGTTATAGAAAGGAAACACAAAATCCTGTGAGAGTAATAAAACCATAGGTTATACACAATGCTGATATCAAGCATCTTTTTAAATTACTTTTTCTTAATGTATGAAACATCCAGGTATATATTGTACTTTGCTTTTTGTTTAGCATTCTTTTGTTTATCTCTTTTAGTATTTTTTTTAACTTTATTGCAACAATTTCACATATGGAACTTAAAAGTTTATGAGTTTATAGAGTCAATATCTGATGGAGAAAATTAAATGAGAAAAGTTCCAGCTTCACAGAGTATGTGTAATTTGCTGGTACCTCATAGCCTCAATCCAAGTTTAAAAATCACTGAAGAAATAATGTACTTCGTTCCAGCTTTTTTATTCTCTGCCACATTACAAAGGTAAAGATTTTCAAGTTTATTATTAATTACATCTCCTTTGATATTTTAACAGTTAATTTTATATGTATTAAATACAGAACTTTTATTTTTCTCTCTGAGGAATCTAAAGCTTGAGATGTGAATTCATGTGGACAGAATTTTTTCTCATCATAATCAGTTTCTCAACACACTGTTATTTTACTATAGATGTTTAATTTTATAGTGGTTTTTCATAATTTTAAAAATTCATTCAATCTTTAGAAATCCAAATTTTGTAATTTTACAAAAACCTGCAATTTGCTTAATTTAATCACTTAGCTATATCAAAATACACTTAATTATATCTAAAATAATATCCTGGTTAAGAGGCGTTGAGGCAGAAGCTAGGAAATCAGACACATCCCCAGAAAAGAAGAAGGCGCGTTTGTTCAGGCAGTGACTTCTCAGCCAACTTCTCAGCTTGAAAATAACTTGGACTTTTTCTTCTGTTCAAAATATTTTCGCAGTCCAAGAAAGACAAGTGAGTCTTTGGAATTGAGAGTAACGGAGGCAGGAACATATGAAAGGCAGAATGGTGCCTTCCCCTTTTAGAAAACTACTTTTCTGAAGCTCACTGTATGCTCTTCCAATTCTGTGGGGAGACTGGCCAAGAAGATTTGATGATTTTTCTAATCCTCTTTTGTATATAAATTAGAGGTCTCTACAAATACGTCAGCCAGGGGTCACACGTGAAGAACTTATAACTCTCCTTTAAGCAGGATGAACTGTATGAGAGCATTTAGCAAAACTGAGGCAGCACGTGCAGTGTGATTGTTCAAGAATGGCTCTCAAGATCAAACGCTAGAAATGCAAAAGACAAGGCTGATGAATTTAAAAGCAGGAAGCCGTTAAGGCCAGAAGCTAAGGCCTTTGCCATAGCTAGGAGGCCACTGACGTTCCTACATTGTAACAGGGATGAAGCCATTCTTACCTCAAAGACCCTATAATTACTGTCTGTCTAAAATCCCACCATGTCTGCTCTGACTTAAACTAGCAAAATATAAGCAAAGGTTGGTTCTCCACCAGCAAAGAAAAGTACATCAATAGGGAGCTAACAGGCTCTAGCGCTAGCTATTCAACATCTGCGCATGCCCAGTCAACAGTCGCCAACTGCCTCAATGGAACAAGGAAGGTGCAAGATAACCTACGCAATATCATGTCTACAGGCAAAACTGCAGTCATTCTCTGCTGAAACTAAAATATGATTTTTTTACACTCTTGGTGTATGACCACTGTGCTCCCAGCATTGTTTAGGAAGACTGTGGGACCCTGAGGAGGTGAAGTCTCACAGAAGGAAGCAGGCCACTGAGGGGCGGGGCCTTGAGATTTCCTAGCTCTGCCCTATGTGTCCTCTCTCTACTTTCTAACTACTTGAGGGACTGTGCTTTGATACTGCCCACTTCTGCTGCATACCTTCTCTGCCATGCTTTGGCCACAACAGGAAGAAAAATAACTGATGCGTTCTATCTCCAAAGAGGAAACCCAAAGGAACGCTCATCAGCTGCAGCACAAATGCTTTTACACCTCTAATAAATTACATTAGAGGATTCCAAGATGGCGTCGACCAGTATGCACCATAGCTGATCTACTCCGAGGAGACCAGGGACGTGAATGGAGCCACAGACTGCTGGATTTTGAGAACTGTAGGTGAGTGGGGCCCCAAACTCCACAGACTGCCAGTGGGTCTAACCCCGGGACAAGCCCAGAGGTGCTAAAAGCACTCCGCAAACTCTGAAACAGAATCAATCCACAACCAAGCTGCAGCCAGCACAGAAAACCCAAACTCGCCATTTGGGGAGGGGATTTTCCGGAGCCCCCAACCTGAGGAGTCTCAGCGAATAGGGTGAAACTACCATTGAACCTCTCCATCCACACCACGCCAAACTGCGGAGGTCACCTGCCTAGCCCGAGTGGAAACACAGGTGGTGGGACTCACCAAAAACAGCTAGAACTGGCGTGTAGCTTGCAGTCCGTGTCCTGGGCCCAATCTGAACCCAGACACAAAGGACTGACCCTGCAAACAGGGGCAGTTAGCAAACAGCATGGACTGCTCCCACAGCCCAGTGGGACTGCCCACGTTATCTGGAGACGTGGGTCTTGCTTGCGGTGTCTAACTGCTGACCTAAAGCGATCTGGGAGCATTCTGGCTTTCACTGGCGGAAAGAGAAGATACAGGGGATTCCGGCCAGTGGTCTGAATCACCATTGTCGCCAGCTGCCCACCCGGGCTACCGGCACTGACCCGGCACTCCCCAAACAACAGAACCTAGCTGGGTCCATTCTTGCAGGCATGACAAGAGCTCCCATGATACAGGGAGCTGTGGGTCGTGCCTGCAGGGTCTAACTGCTGATCTAAAGGAATCTGGGAGCGTCCTGGCTTACAGGGGTGTGGAAATTGCTGCCTCCTTGGATACTGCCAGTTCCTAAAACCATAATGTCTCAGGCCCACCAGGCACTGATCCTGTAATCTCCAACAGGCAGATCTTAGCTGGGTCAGCTCCTGCAGACCCAGCAAGAACTCCCAAATTCACGGGAGAGGCTGGACGCTCCTACAGAGTATAGAGGCAGAGCTAAAAGACAGCTGCAGCCCAGATTATCTGATCCACCTGGGGTCTTGGCTACAAAGCAACAGGAAGGACAGGCGGCTGGGGTCAACCTACATAACCAGAGAGCTTGTGTGCTGACCTTACTCTAGATCCCAAAACTGCTGATCTGAATTACAGCAATAAGGTGAAAAGGCCCAAACAGAAACCTACTTTGCATGACTCAGCCTGGAACCTAAGGTGTTCAGAAAAATCTCCAGGAGTACAATCTGAATCACCTGCCTGGTCCAGGGAAATACTCCCTGATCCCCACAGGCAAGGGCACCCTACCTATAATCAGGCATCAACTATCCACTCTCAAACAGAGAAGCTCACTACAAACCACCTCCCAACACCAGAGTCACCAAAATGACAAGAGGACAGTGAAAGAACGCTAACAAAAACCAAAACAGGCTGGCATCTCCAGATCCCAGCAATCCCAATGAAAACAACCTGGAGAACCCAACAACATTGATATACAAGAAAATGACCTCAAGTCCTTAGTAAGTAAGATGATAAGGGAAGAAACAAATAAAATCTGTAAACAAATGCAGGAGGAGGCAAACAAGAGGGCTAAGGATTTAAAAGAGTCATATAAAGAAGTATTTGAAGAATTTCAGAAAAATACAAATAACCAGATGAAGGAAATCGTTAAAACAGTTCAAGACCTGAAGATAAAAATGGAAGCTATCATAAAGGGACACACGGAAGAAAAACATGATCGAGAAGCATCAGAAAAGAAAGCAAGCATCTCAGAGGTGGCTTTATCTAACAGATTGCAAGAAATGGAAGAACGAATATCGGGACTTGAAGATACAATTGCAGAACTGGAAACATCCATCAAAGGAAATTCTAAATCTGAAAAGTGCCTGATACAGAGCATTCAAAAAATCAAGGACACCATGAAAAGACAAAACTTGAGAATAATAGGGATAGAGGAAAGAGAAGGCAACCGACTCCACAGCCCAGAAAATATCTTTAATAGAATAATAGAAGAAAATTTCCCCAATTTGAAGAAGTAGATGCATATGAGCATACAAGAGGCATACAGAACACCAAATAGAATAGACCCGAAAAGAAACTCTTCCCGCCACATAATAATAACAACACAAAATATACAGAACAAAGAAAAAATATTAAAAGCAGCAAGAGAAAAAGGCCGAGTAACATATGAAGGCAAACCTATCAGAATTACTTCTGACTTCTCAACAGAGACCATGAAAGCCAAAAGGGCCTAGACAGAGGTTCTGCAGACCCTAAGAGAACACAGATACCACGCAAGATTACTATACCCAGCGAAATTATCAATAACCATTGACGGAGAAAACAAGATATTCCATGACAAAAACAAATTCAAACAGTACCTAGCCACAAATCCGGCTTTACAGAAGTTACTAGAAGAAAAACTCCACCCCAAAGGGTCAAACTACAACCAAAACTACATAGGAAATAGGTAACTATACCATCGCAAAATCACAACCTCACAAAATTTCGACTATTACAAATACCAAAAATGAAGGGACTTAGCAATCACTGGTCATTAATATCTCTCAATGTCAATGGTCTCAATTCTCCAATAAAGAGACACAGACTAACTGAGTGGATGCATAAACATGACCCAACATTTTTCTGCATTCAAGAAACACATCTCAACCACAAGGACAGACATTGCCTCAGAGTAAAAGGCTGGGGAAAAATATTCCTAGCAAGTGGTCACAAGAAACAAGCTGGGGTAGCCATTCTAATATCTAATAAAATAGACTTTCAACCAAAATTAATCAAACAAGATGAGGATGGAAACTTCGTACTCATCAAAGGTAAAGTCAACCAAGAAGACATCACAATTTTGAACATATATGCTCCGAATACAAGGGCTTCCACATTTGTAAAAGACCTATTAACAAAGCTTGCCCCACTCATCGATACCCACACATTAAGAGTGGGATATTTCAACACTCCACTTTCACTCAAGGATAGGTCTTTGATTCAAAAACTAAGCCGGGAAATAACTTCAGTAACCAATGTCATGAATCATATGGATCTAACAGACATCTACAGAACTTTCCACCCAAACTCAAAGGATTATACCTTTTTCTAAGCTCCCCATAGAATGTTCTCTAAAACTGATCACATAGTTGGTCACGAGCAAACCTCAACAGATACAAGAAGATTGAAATAATACCTTGCATCTTATCAGATCACCATGGTCTAAGGCTGGACTTCAACAGCAACAGAAATAACAAAAAGCATAATAAGACGTGGAAACTAAACAACTTTCTACTTAATGACACATGGGTCATGAAAGAAATAAGGGAAGAAATAAAAGACTTCCTGAAATTCAATGAAAATGATGGAACAACATACCCAAATTTGTGGGACACAATGAAAGCAGTGCTAGGAGGAAAATTCATAGCACTAACTGCCTTTAAAAAGAAAATGGAAACATCCCACATAAACAACTTAACAACACATCTGGAAGCTTTAGAAAAAAAAGAAGCAGAAACACCCAAGAAGAGTAAACACCTAGAAATAATCAAACTCAGCACTGAAATCAATAAATTAGAAACAAAGAGAACAATCCAAAGAATCAACAAAACCAAGAGCTGGTTCCTTGAGAGAATTAACAAGATAGACAAACCGTTAGCCAATCTAACTAAAAGACAGAGAAACACTATCCAAATAAACAAAATCAGAAATGAAAAGGGAGACATAAGAACAGACACCGAAGAAATACAAAGAATCATAAGAACCTACTTTAAAGACATTTATGCCACAAAATTTGAAAATCTAAGAGAAATGGACAATTTCCTCAACCGATTCCGTTTGCCAAAATTGAATCAAGACCAGATAAACAAATTAAATAGCCCTATTTGGCCTATAGAAATAGAAGCAACCATTGATAGTCTCCCAACCAAAAAAAGCCCAGGGCCAGATGGTTTCAGCGCAGAATTCTACCAGTCCTTCAAAGAGGAGCTAATACTGATACTATTCAAGCTATTCCGAAATATAGAAATAGATGGAATATTACCAAATTCATTCTATGAGGCCACAGTCACATTAATACCTAAACCCCACAAAGACCCAACAAAAAAAGAGAATTTCAGACCAATTTCTCTTATGAACATTGATGCAAAAATACTCAACAACATATTCGCAAAGCGAATACAACAGCGTATCAAAGACATCATTCACCATGACCAGGTAGGCTTCATTCCAGGCATGCAGGGATGGTTTAACATACAGAAATCCATCAATGTAATGTACCATATAAACAACCTGAAAGAGAAAAACCACATGATCATCTCTTTAGGTGCAGAAAAAGCATTTGACAAAATCCAACACCCATTTATGTTTAAAGTTATGGAGAGATCAGAAATACAAGGCACTTATCTAAACATAATAAAGGCTATATACAGCAAACCAATAGCCAACATTAAATTAAATGGAGAGATACTCAAGAAAATCCCTCTAAAATCGGGGACCAGACAAGGCTGCCCACTTTCCCATATCTCTTCAATATAGTTCTTGAAGTTCTAGCCAGAGCAATAAGACATCAAAAGGAGATCAAGGGGATCCAAATGGGAAAGGAAGAAGTCAAATTATCCCTATTTGCAGATGATATGATAGTGTATATAAGTGACCCCCAAAATTCCATCAGAGAACTCCTACAGCTGATAACCACCTTCAGCAAATTGGCAGAATACAAAATAAACTTTAAAAAGCCAGTAGCTTTCCTATATACAACTGACAAACAGGCAGAGGAAGAAATTAAGAAAATTACTCTCTTCACGTTAGACACAAGCAATATAAATTATCTAGGAATAATCCTTACCAAGCAAGTCAAGGACTTATTTGAAAAAAACTTTAAATCTCTGAAGAAAGAGATTGAAAATGACATCAGAAGATGGTGGGATCTACCTTGTTCGTGGATTGGGAGAATTAATATAGTAAAAATTGCCATCTTACCAAAAGCAATTTACAGATTCAATGCAATGCCTATCAGAATACCTACAAAATATTTTGAAGATATTGAATGAACGATTCTCAACTTCATATGGAGAAACAAAAGGTCCAGAATAGCAAAAACAATCCTATATAATAAAAGATCCTCTGGAGGAATCTCCATACCTGATCTCAAGCTGTACTATAGAGCAAAAGTAATTAAAACAGCATGGTACTGGCACAGCAATAGGCTAGTGGATCAATGGAATAGAACTGAAGACCCAGAGATGAATCCACACACATTTGGTCATTTGATTTTTGACAAAGAAGCCAAATCCATTCAATGGGAAACTGACAGCATCTTCAACAAATGGTGCTGGTCTAATTGGATGTCTACATGTAGAAAAATGCAATTAGACCCCTATTTGTCACCATGCACAAAACTCAAGTCCAAGTGGATTAAAGACCTCAACCTAAAACCAGAGACATTAATCCAGTTAGAGGAAAAAGTGAGGAAAAATCTGGAACACATAGGCACAGGAGACAACTTCCTGAACAGAACACCAAAGCCCAGGCCTTAACGTCAACAATTAATAAATGGGACCTCATGAGGCTAAGAAGCTTCTGTGAGGCAGGTGACACTGTCAAGAGAACACAACGACAGCCTACAGACTGGGAAAAGATCTTCACCAACCCTTCAGCTGACAAAGGCCTAATATTCAAAATATATAAAGAACTCAACAAATTAAACACCACCAAATCAAATAACCCAATAGAGAAATGGAGCTCAGAACTAAACAGAGAATTCTCAACAGAGGAATATCAAATGGTTGAGAAACACTTAAAAAAATGCTCGACCTCCTTAGTCATCAGGGAAATGCAAATCAAAACAACACTGAGATTCCATCTTACACTCATCAGAATGGCTAAGATCAGTAACTCAACTGACACCACATGCTGGCTAGGATGTGGAGAAAGAGGAACACTCCTTCATTGCTGGTGGGAATGCAAACTAGTACAACCACTTTGGAAATCTATCTGGTGCTTTCTCAGAAAAATAGGAATAGGGCTTCCTCAAGACCCAGCTATTCCACTCCTTGGAATATACCCAGAAGATGCACTACCACACAACAGGGACATATGCTCAACCATGTTCATAGCTGCCTTATTCATAATAGCCAGAACATGGAAACAGCCTACGTGTCCCTCAGTAGAAGAATGGATAAAGAAACTGTGGTACATTTACACTATGGAATACTACTCAGCTATTAAAAACAAGGAATTCCCAAAATTTGTGGACAAATGGATTGATCTAGAAATTATCATAATGGGTGTGAGTTCACCCAGAAGCAAAAAGAGTTAAATGGTATATACTAACTTATATCGAGACATTAGTCCAAGGGGTACATCCCCATGGAAAACTTTACCTACCAGGAAAGTGGGTCATAGGGGAGGACATCCTATTGAGACTTTAGGTGTGAGAAGCCTGGGAGAATGAGGAAATAGAAGGATCCAGAGGGTCCTGGAAAACTACAGTCGGGTCTGGGCCCTGGGGTCCTCCTCAAACTATGGCACCAGCCAAGGAAAATATAGGCAGTAAATTTCGAACCCCTACCCAGACTAGCCAATGGTCAGGACATTCTCCACTGTTAAGTGGAGAAGGAGATCTGACTTTCACACAAACTCTGGTGCCCCATATTTGACCATGTCCCTTGGATGGGGATGCCTGGTGGCACTCAGAGGAATGATAATAGGTCACCAAGAAGAGACTCGATACCCTATGAGCATATACAGGGGGAGGAGGTCCCCCTCAGTCACAGACATAGGGGAGTGGAATAGGGGGAAAGCGGGAGGGAGGGAGGAATGGGAGGATACAAGGGATGGGCTAACAACTGAGATGTAATATGAATAAATTAATAATAAAAAAGGAATAAAAGAAAATAATAAAAATATTTTAAAGAAAAAAATTATATTAGAACACACACGCTGCTGTATTATATATGAGACGGAGGCAACATCAGTGCATGTTGTTTATAAACATGTTCAAAACAATACAAGGAAAACATAGACAGTCTAAGGTGATGGCTCCATAGTCAATGTGCTTGCCACACCAGCAAGATGTGCAAATCTTGGCTCCCCATAAGCATGTAAATGCTGAGTGGCTGTGGTGGTTCATCAGTTAATTCCAGCTTCCAAGGCAGAGAAGGGATTCCCAAGCAAGCTGGCTAGCAACATTAGCTACTTGGTGAGCTCAAGATTTTATTTGATTAAGACACATTGCCTCAAACAGTAACCAAGGACGATTCCTAAAAATTAATCGTGGGTCTCCACATGCATGCACACAGGAACAGATGCCACACACACACACGCATCCGAAAAGAAGAAAAGGCAAATAAAGGGCTGCAGTGGCATTTTGTCATGTCTTCTTCTTCTTCTTCTTCTTCTTCTTCTTC
The DNA here is from genome assembly GCF_903995435.1 of Acomys russatus. NCBI lineage: Eukaryota > Metazoa > Chordata > Mammalia > Rodentia > Muridae > Acomys > Acomys russatus. The sequence goes on along the minus strand of NC_067150.1, from coordinate 5,911,006 downwards.
TTCTTCTTCTTCTTCTTCTTCTTCTTCTTCTCCTCCTCCTCCTCCTCCTCCTCCTCCTCCTCCTCCTCCTCCTCCTCCTCCTCCTTCTTCTTCTTCTTCTTCTTGAGCTTGTCCCCTTAGGCAGCATCTAGACTGGCTCAGGTCTCCAAGAAGCCACAGTAGTACACAAGTTCCCTATTGAGATCACAGCCTTTAGCGGCCTCCTGTATCCCAGCCATCTGAAACATGCAGGAGAATATCTGTAGATGCTGAACTCACTTCTCATTACCTACCTTGCAGAAGATCAAGCTTAATTAAAAGAGAATCTGGAAAAATGCCATTTGGCCCTTTCAACTCCACAGTAGCCATCACATCAGAGGAAGAAGTAATGGTGCAGGCATGGCTTCTGCCATAAGAGAAGTAAAGGGATGAAAGGCTCTTCCATTTCTTGCCTTGATTCTTCTTTGATGCCAGGATGTACAGCACTTCCAGGATGCAGCGCACTCCGAGAGAAGCCACGGAAGTTGGGGGGAGCCACAACTTAGGACTATAAATTGGGGGATTTTGAGGCAATTTCTTCCTGGACTTGATCTCAAGCAACATATGGGGGTGCGTGAGCACGGGTAAGAGGAGAAGGGAGCAGAGGGGAAGAGGAGAAGTGTACCAGGCAGTCACAATCCCATAGAAATCTTAAAATTAATTTGTCTTGTGATAATGTGTTGACAGATTGGTTACTGGAAAGATATGAAGCCAGAAGACTCTGCAGAAACAGTCAGAACCAGAGGGAATGAGTCATTCGTCATGTTGACGGGATTGGAAGGCCACACACTCTATCACCTCACAGTCAGGGCTTACAATGGAGCAGGATATGGGCCACCCAGCAGGGAAGTGAGTGCCACCACCAAGAGACACCGTAAGTGACCTGGGCTTTTGTTTGTTTGAAAGCCACATGATCAGAAGCCACAGAGGTGGATAATAAGCAGAGTCAAAAGGGAGTCTTGCTTCAGTGCACAGATCTGAATTCCAAAACCAGCTCAAAACATGTTTGCATTCACAGTTTGTAAAGGTTATCATCCTGCGAAACAAGGCTAAGCGATTTTGACACAGAAGGGAGATAAAAGGATTCAAGTTCAAAAGCTCAGTGGCGTAGCTATTAAAATGACACTCCTGGAGCAAAACCCTCCCTATCTGATTCCTGCTGGAGGGAAGCCTATGGCACCAGCCAGACACGCGGAAGACAGAAATGCTCAGGGCTGCAATGAAGTGTGTTTCAGGATGGTCAGCTCTCTCTCTCTCTCTCTCTCTCTCTCTCTCTCTCTCTCTCTCTCTCTCTCTCTCTCTCTCTCTCTCTCTCTCTCTCTGTCTGTCTTGCAGCCCCTAGCGAGCCACCAGGCAACCTCAGGTGGGAGCAGCAGGATTCTCAGGTCTCCCTGCGCTGGGATCCCGTGAGACCCTTAGACAACGAGTCTGAAGTCATGGGTTATAAGGTTAGTGTCTCACACTTAGACAAGCCCTGTGGTGATGGCCGTCAAGCATGCTTCTGTTTTCTTTGACAGCATTTTCTTCTTCATAGACGTGGTTTTTGCAAAGCTTGAGTAGGTGTATGTATTACAGATTGACCATTTCTTCTTCTCACCCCCAGCCTCCATTTTCTCACCCGTCCCTTTCTCATTGATTCTATCTTCCTAGACCAGTAGTTCTCAACCTTCCTAATGCTGTCACCCTTTAATACAGTTCCTAATGTTTCTCCCAACCATACAATTATCTTCACTGCTACTTCATAGCTGTAATTTTGCTACTGCTATGAAATAATGTAAATTTTTGATATGCAGGGTATCTGATATGTGTCTCCTGTAAAAGGGTCATGATCCTCAATGAGGAAGCAACCCATGGGTTGAAAACCACTGCCCTAGATGACATTACTCCTAGTTAGATCTCATATATATATACATATATATGTGTGTGTGTATGTGTGTGTGTGTGTGTGTAAACATATATATACATATACATGGTTTTACATTTCCATATAGAAGAATGTATGATCCACAAATGGGAGAACAGTTGTGGTATTTGTCTTTCTGCTTTTTGTTTACCTTGCTTAACACAATTTGTTCCAGTGGCATCCATTTTCCTGAAAATAACATAAAGAAAAGAACATTTCATTTGTGTATTTTTAAATCTATTCTTTCATTGTTGAACACCTCATTTAGTTCCATAATGTAGCTATCATAGACAGTATTGTAGTCATCACTAATGTGCAATTATCTCAGATGTCTCAACTAAAAGACATCCTTTCAGTAAATAGGTATCAGATAACTGGGTCATGTGGAAAATCTTTTGATTGTATTGTGTCTATGTCTTGGAGTTAGCATTTTCCTGTGATGTGGGATGCAGCAGTAAAACTCAGCTCCAAATCCATAAGGCATATGAAAGAAAATAGGAGAGAAAAACAACAGTACCCTTAATTTACTATGAAAGCAATTCATGTGAAGATAACCCTGGAGCAACTGGTGCCAAGTGGAGGATCCTGGCATATCTTTCTAGTAAACTTTGTTGGTAGATGACAAAGACTTGACCTCCATGATTAAATAGAATGATGTTCTGTTAAAAACAACACATACAAAAAAAGATAAAATGCTGGGGCCAGCACATTAAAAAGGAAGAAGGTCGTGGAGAGAGCAGCAAGCTAAAGAGGCACATTCCACAGCTACCTTACCTTGGGTTTATAGACAATCTGGGTGTGCAAACCTCTACACAGCCTGGCAAACAACTTTGTTTAAAAATTATATGTGGCCTATGGGTTGATGTGTCCTAATTTCTAACTTTTGTTGCAGATTATCAGAGCTCAGCACTAAACTCTGTGCAGAATTGCCAGTTGAATATTATTTATAATAGGCTTGAAAGTGTTTCTTATGATAGTATTTAGGCTGAAAACCATTATAAAATTGGTTTTCTATGAGAAACAGTGACATAGTATTTTGTCCATAAAATGCTAAAGTCTGAAACTTCCAGCAGACACAGTGACAAATGGAATGCACACCCATGTGTGCACATGGAAGGGATGTATAATAGTATTTCCTACGAATACAGGGAGCAACTTAGTGTTAAAACGAATAGGGCTCACTGAACATCTCACACTGGAACACACACATGCTTAGATCTGACTCTAACCCTCAAAGATATCCAATTGCAGCTTTTAATGGCGTACATGGGTCATTTTCTGGTCTTCTATAAGCCCTCTTATTTCCGTGTCTTCCTTTAAGAGATCACATCCTTCATACTCACCCTTCAAGGCAGGTATACTCCACAATAGCAAGAGAAACAATATTTTTAGAATGGCAATAGACCATTCAAGGACAAACGCAAGATCATAGGAAGTAAACAAATAGCTTTGTGAACTGGAAAAGCAATGTACAATGCTTGAAAATACAAGATAAAGTCACATGACTACCTAGAAGGTTGGCGGCTTAGGTGCCCCTCCAGGGAGCCTGAGTTCTTAATGACTAAAGAAACTATGTTAGTGCTACCAGGCCTCCCCATCAAGGGGATGTGGTCAAATATGGGGCACCAGAGTTCATGTGAAAGTCAGATCCCACTCTCCACCCAACTGTGGAGAATGTCCTGTCCATTGGCTAGATCTGGGTAGGGGTTCGAAGTTTACTACATGTATTGTCCTTGGCTAGTGCCATATTTTGAGCAGAACCCCTGGGCCTGGATCTGCCCATCATAATGTTCTTCTTGTAGGTTTCTAGGACCCTCTGGGTTCTTCTATTTCCCCATTCTCCCATGCTTCTCTCACCTAGAGTCCCAATAGAATCAGAGGAAGAATAGCAGGCTACCAAAAAGAGACTTGATACCCTATGAGCATATACAGGGGAAAGAGGTCCCCCTCAGTCACAATCCTAGGGGAGGGGAGTAAGGGGAAAATGGGAGGGAGGGAGTAATGGGAGGATACAAGGGATGGGATAACAATTGAGATGTAATATGAATAAATTAATAAAAAATTTTTTAAAAGAAACTATGTTAGGAGAATGAACAGTACCCCCCCCCCCAGTGTTCTGGTTCCAGTCTCATTTCCATGGCTGTAATACAATACCCAACAGAAGCAACCTAGGGAAGAACACGAGTTTGGAGTTTACAACTCTATTGTAAGGGGAGGTCAAGGGAGGGCTGATGCAACACGTCCACCACAAGGAGCAAAGAACAACACGCATGTACATCCCAGCTTGCTCCCTCTCAGATACATTTCCTTCTGTTAGCCTAAAATAGGAATCCCCGCCTAAGGAACAGCACAGCCCACAATTGGTTGGATCTTTCAACATCAATTAACAAGCAAGAAAATCCCCCATCAATGTGTTCACAGGCTGACTCGAACTTGATAATTACTTACTGAGACTCTAGTCCCAAGTGATGCCAGGTTGTGTCAAATTAACAATTAAGCCAACCAGCATGTGCAGGGGTACTCTGATCTCTTTGCTGTCATTTCAATCCACTGTGTCCATATTTGTCCCAGCCCTATACTTTATCTGCAATAACTGATTTCCCAACAGTGGGGAGCCCTTGAAGGCAAGGACACTCATCCTCAACACCCTTACAAGAGGTGAATAAGTGCATTAATTTCAACACAGCAAGGAAGATCTCATGCAATTATTCATCTATTAAACATTCATCTTTTTTCCAGCATGGCTTTCCCATTTGTTGTGCTATGACAGACAATGCTCATTGGCTTTTAAGTCAGATAGACTTCAGTTCAAGTATCACCAGCATAATTCTGAGTAATTTTTTTAGCCTCCCTGAGTTTCATTTTCTTCAGTTAAAACCAGTAAAAATGGCACTAGCAATATTTATGTTACAATATTATCTTAGGGATTAGATAATTTGTACAAAATATTTGGTGCTTAAGAAGCATATATTGGAAAATAGATTATGTTTTTCTATTGGAGAAGACTACCTGACTAGGTGAAAGACATTAAGTATATTAACAAAGAAACCAGAGAACCCTGTGTTTTTTTTAGTGAAGAACACACACACCGCTTTGGAGTACCTTCTTGATGGGGAAGAGCCTCCGACATAGCTCACCTTAGCTGTATAAATGCACAAAAGATGCAGCAAGTTGCAAGATATTTCTTTTCCATTATCTTGAAGGAGTTCTACACCGTTACATCCCACAGGGATAAAAACAACAGGATAAAAGAAGCTACTACCCATGGATTCAGACCTTCCACACACTCTTTTGCCTTATTAGAACCTCTGCTAGCAGCACAATGTTCAGGAAAACCATGGACTCAAAGGGCCTCTTGATAAGAAGCCTTCACTATATGCAGTGGGCTTAGGGCAGGGTTCTCCTGACAGGCACCATGAAGCAGGGCTGTAGCTGGAAACCATACCTGAGAATACAAACAAAAAGATGTAACCCAGGGAACACAGACTTGGAAGATGACTCTTAAGAGTAACACGTTCTAGGCCAGGGTCTCCCTGTACAGTGGTGAGACTTCACAGGGAAGTGCATGCAATCTTACATTATACTCAGGTGGGATGAGAACAATACCTCCTGTGTGATTCCACCTGTATTGCCAGGCCAACAGTGATGCCAGTGTCTGGCCCTGATACCCCTCCCACCCCCCACCTACCCACAAGCACGAAAGGTCTACAAAGAGGAACAGAACACACTAGGCATTTATATTTCCACGGCATCACGTAAGGTCATCCTCACCTATTAAAACATAATTTGCCAGTGGTATTATTGGAAACTTCAAGGCAGAGGTATCTTGGTAGTCAAGGAAATTGAGGAGAGTTGCTTTTGTCCCTCACACTAGATCCCTCCTACCTCCCTAGAGAACGAACGTTTCCACTCAGAGAACACTCAAGCTGTCCAGATGAATTCAGGGCAAGGAGCCTCAGGCTACGAACTGGAAGACAAACATTTACTACTTCCAGGCTACACGTAGAAGATTATTAAAATCCCATTTCTTACAGATTTCTGTCTCTACCTTCCAACCTGATTCATAGCTAGGAAGTATAGGCATTACTTAGGTGAAACATTTACTAATTATCAAATGGCCCATCAATATGCATGGAGATTTTCCTTTGCTTTTACAATTCAGTTGTAAGCTAATGCTCTCTGCTGCCTGAGAGTTAACTCCACTTAGAGTTATTTCACATCTGGTGAAACTGGAAAACTCATGCCCACACATCTCCATGTCTTCCTCAGAGAGCTTGTGAGCTTAAGGACATGGCATTCTATGGCTTTTACCGCCTCCATTTTTATAGTATTTTGCTTTTTGAGACAGTCTTGTGAAGTGTCCTGACCTTGCTCTGCTTTCTGACTCCTGATACTTACACCTCAAGCTCCCAAGAGCTGGGATACAGGCATGCCTCATTGCTCAGCTGGTCACCTACCATTGCTGTGTCCTGCTCTCTGCTTATCCATGGGGCGTTAGAACCCATTATCCTCACCATTGGTTCCTTCAACTTTTCCAAAGATACAAAGCTGGGGAATGGCCTTCTTCTTGACAGGATGCCAACTTGTCAGGGACATCTGCATCAGCAGCACATTTTTTTGTTGTATACTCAGCACTCTGTTCCCTTCATATACTTAGAACAGTCATTTCTCTCTACACCAGTTCTATGCCTGGAAAGAAAGAACCAACTTCTGTTCTACAGATGCGCCGTATGTGTGCACATACATGTAGACAATAAACAAATGTAATCATTTTAAATTATATCATAACTAATTAATTTTTTTAAAAAGTACTTATTTGGATAATCTAACACTCTTGTTTTTTTTTAAAATAAAATTAGAAATGACTTGAAATTACAGTAGACAATTTATTTTATGCATAAAGATAGCTGTCAATGTAACGGTCAATCTAGAAACACCCAAGTTGTTGATGATCTCCCTGGCCTCCTTACTGTCAGTAAATATCTTTGTCACGTATTTTTAACTCTTTAGTCTTTTTTTTTTTTTCTTACTCACCTTTCTAAATCAAGGTTTTCAACTGGCTAAGATGCTCTGAAGTAATGAAGATTAACCACTAATTGACTTTTTAGTTGATAAAAGCCTTTACCACTGTGTGTTACTTCTTCCTACATACTGATAAAAGCCGCACTTAATATCAAGCTCCTTCTGCGACTATTAACTGACTTTTATTGTAGTTTTGCTGTTTCAACCTTCTGTTCCTAGATCTCAACTGATCCACAAGTTTCCCTCCACCTCTGTGTTTCATAGAAATGTGCAATGTGCATTGCTGGTTGTGGTTTTAGAAACTGTAATTTATTGAACCGTATTAACAGTGTCTTCTGAAATCGTCACTCATCTGTCAGTCCTCAACAATTTGCATACATCTCCCACCTCATAAGTTCACTTTCCAGTTACATAAATGTAGACAATACGATCATATTTCATGCCTGTGTTACAGTCAAAATCAGAATCATAAGTTCTCATAGATTTATAATTTTTAAGCCTAAAGAAACTGCTGTAGCCATCCTCCAGGATTCTGTGCATTGCTGTGTTGTGAAATGTTTCCAACGATGGTACACCCCACACTTGGTGGTACTGCAAATCTGGGTCTGACATTAGGGTGTGTCAGGAAGCTAGGCCCCTAATTCTCTGACGGATATGCAAGCATGGTGCTGTGTCAGGGGGGATGTAGAAATGCACATATCATTTTGCATGTGTCTTCAAGTTATGACATCTTTTTCCAGAAAGGACTTAAGTACTTATAACTATAGAGTATTAAATATTCAAACAGTCACTTTCCTATAGACCCAGAAGCAAATTCAGATCCAAGAATGGATGGGATATATGTTACTAAAGAGCAAAGAGAGGATCATGCTATTTCATACATCAACATATACAATGCTGCTTTGGAACTGGGTATAGTGGCATATGTATTAATGCCAGAACCTGGAGGAAGAGGAATGCAGATTTCTGTGAGTTCAAGACCACCTTGGTTTATATAATAAATCCCAGGACAACAAAGACTAAATAGTGAGACCCTGTTCCAAAAGACAAATCAAACAAAAATGCTACTTTGGGGGCTGAGAAATGACTCCATCAGTAGAGTGCCACTCAAGGATGGGAACCTCCTTTAGGTTCTGAGAGGACACAGGAAAAGCCAGGCAAGAGAGGACATGGAGGCAAGCTTCCCTGGGCCTCAGCTAGCCTGTCTGAATATGGGAGCCAGTGGTCCTGGTGAATTGCTGTGTCACAAAAAAATGGTGGCTAGCTCTTGAGAGATAACACCCAATGTTGGCCTCTGGGTTCTGTACTCACATACACACAAACCTGCATACCCCCCACCCACCCCGATGCAAAATTCTGATTTTTCTGGGGTTTACTTTGTTGCATACAAATTATTCTGTGCTCAAAACATATTTTCTATAATAACTTGTGTGTGTGTGTGTGTGTCTATGTGTGTGTGTGATTTATGCTTCAAGAACATGAAATGTAAACAATGCTCCATTACCAATGGTGGTAAGAGGGAAGACTTTCTCTTATCATCTTGTGTGCACCAGGGCCCATGCTCGATTTTTGTCACATGCTCTTGCCCCTTTAGCTCTCCTAACAAAATCACACACACACACACACACACACACACACACACACACACACACACACACACACACACAAAGAAGTATTGCTTCTACAAACAAAAGAAAAGATTCAGGTTGGGAAAGGTCGGCAATTTACCCAGTCAGGCAGGCTGGGAGATTTGGGCTTGGTTTCATAGAAGGTTACTTTGAATCCATATTTGCATAATGACCAAGCCACTGCTATTCCCATTAGGCAAAGCAATCATAACACCAATAATTATAAAAATGCATAAAACAATGAAGATTAATAAAATTGCACTTAGTATATCTTAACTGCTGCCATTTGGCTATTATACACTCCCTGCTTGTTATAATAGACTATTATTGGATGCAAATGCATAAGAAAATCATAGCACAGTGAGTAGTTAGGACTAGCCTTCTACTCCAGTTCCTGTCCTACCTAGAATCTCACTTCTTCTGCAGCCTCCGTTGTGTGATAAACAGGGTGATATTGTGTCCAGATGTGAGCTTCTGTTCTCCACACAATGATGTTTAATTGTGCAATCATGGGCATGTGTCAGAGTAAGCTTAGCCGTTCAGTCCATTGTCACTCAAACCCAGGTTCATCAGTTCACAAACCTCTGCTAAAGTTAAAAAAGGAGTAAAAATTTGACTCTGTGTCATTTACTAGATTAAGAGTTTTATTTTATTTTAAATGTTTAGCAATTTTCTCCTTGTGCTTTTCCATTCGAGGAGGTTCTGAGCCAGTCTGTGAAATGTTCTTTCTCCAAGCATGTCTTACCATACGTGCTGCTGCCAACTCCACTGCTAATGGTGTCACTGCTGTTAGAGGCTCTGCCATGAACACAGGAAGAATGCGTTCTTATTCTGGGTTTCAGTGAGCAGGCTTCGGCTTTTACTCATCCTTCGAACTACCTTGTTTTCTAATCTTATTTCTCTTGATTTTCCTGTGTTCTATCCCTTGCATGGATATCATGGTTTTTTATTATTTAAGAGGTTTTGGTGGGGGTTTCCCCTTGTTTTTAATATTCTCTTATATCTGGAAATCTCTGTCTGGCTAATTTTGCATTTATTTTTAGATTTTGGTTATTGTTGGTCTTCTGTGACAAGAGTCTTATGCTGTAGCTCAGGATGGCCTTGAAATAAGGACAATCTTTCTGCCTGACTCCCTCGAGTACTCAGATTACTGGTGTGGACAGTCATGTTTGTTTTCAACTTCTCTTTAAACACTTACCTTAGGCATTTCCTGTTCTCTTGAGCCCTAGACAGATCACATTCTCCTCCTGCATGGCTTTTGTCCCTATATATACTTGCATCACAGAGTGTCACACTTGCAGCACATTTGCTTATATGTCTAAGCAGTGGAGTCCTATGCCTAGCTGAGTGGACTGTATTGTGGGCAGTCAAGACACATTTTCAATGCCCAGCTGAATAACAAATAATTCTAGCCTCTGTTATTGCTCACAGGTTTTTTATAGGCAAGAGGGTCACAGCAAAGGTCAAGTTATTGAAACGCAGGAACCTCAAGCTGTGGTGCCTCTCCCTGAGGCCGGTGTCTACATTATTGAAGTCCGAGCGTACGGTGAAGGAGGGGATGGAACAGCTAGCTCCCAAATCAGGGTGCCTTCATATTCAGGTAAGTTTAGCCTACCAGGCTCAATATAACAGACTTCACTGATGTCGGAGGGCCTAAATCTTCTCAACATTAAAGGATAAATGGCAGATTGCAGCGATTTTTGAGGTGTCTTTCTTCTTGGAATCCTGTGCCATTCTGCAATTGACATAAATGACACCTACAACCTACAAAGCAGGCAATGTTTCCATCAGGACGTACCATTTATAAGACTCTTCACCTATCCTGGGCCAAGTAGTAACTAGCCTCTTGGGTTTTGAGCGCCATATTGAGATTGATAGTATGTAAGTTTGACATACCTACTTCTCTATTAGGATGATTCTCCTATGAAACAAAAGGAAACCTATAGGCAAGTTTTATAAAATTAATATTTATTGATTTATAAACTATTGACAAATTATAGTCATCATTTTATTATTATTAAGTAATGGTTGATTGTATTATTATTTACTGGGCTACAACTTCCATCCTCAAAGGACAGGCCTAGTGACACCATAGAAGGGTCAGTATGTGACTAACCATATTAATATACTCATCCCATAGAGTCAGAGAGAGGCACTGTTATTTCGATGTCACAAAATGAGGTTGTTTGCAAATATAGCTGAGGAAAGGACAACACTAGACTTTAGGGAAAACTCTTGACACAGTACTTATTAATCCAAATTCCCGAATGAAAGTTTACCATCCCCAAACAATGGCACGTGATTGACAAGAGCCTGCACATCCAGCCCGGCATCAGTTCCTTCCTTTGAAAAGGTTGAATATGAGCAACATGCATTGTATGTGTGTGTGCAGTTCCAAGACCATGCGTAAAAACATTACACAGTTAAAAGATAAAAGGAGTTATTTTTAGAGGCCATACAGTGGAGTGTTTTAGGGAAAGGGAGAGTCAGGCCATCGGTAATCATTTTGAATCACTGAGGGAAGATATAGATTGAGGGATGATAGATACATACACACATAAA